>NC_058407.1:134946369-135045199 GCF_002201575.2 Neomonachus schauinslandi
AGAAGAAGAAGAAGAAGAAGAAGAAGAAGAAGAAGAAGAAGAAGAAGGAGAAGAAGAAGAAAAAGAAGAAGAAGAAGAAGGGAAGGAGAAGGAGACAGAAGAAGAGGAGGAAGGTGGGGAGGGGCACCAGGGAGGGGGAGGAGGAGGCAGAGAGAGAGGAAGGAAGAAGCTGACACAGTCCAATGTTGATGGATCTTCCTGAATAAAGAAAAATGTGGTGAGAAATAAGTTTGGAGAGACAGTTTGGAGTCTCCAGGAGGACCTTATAGGAATTGACTGCATTTTAAGTGCAATGAGACCGCATGGTAAGGTTTCAAGCACAGGAATGTTGACATTCAATATTTTGTTAAAATATGTGCTTTGATGCTGTATGGTAAATAGATAAGATGGTGGTTGATGGGCAAGCAAGGAAGTAGAGAAACCAGAGGGCATTGCTTAATTGAGCTCAGCAATGACCATGGTCAGTGGCATGTCTTAGAAAGAAATTTTATCATTACCCTCATGGACATTGATAGACCCAACAGAGTTCCTCACATCCTGCTCTCTGGGAAATTTAAATAACTTTGAACAAATCAACCTAGGAAAAGTCATTTTATAAACTAACAGTTATTTCATAAAACAACTGTTTTACTGAGAAAAAAGTAATTGTTCCTGAGTGCTTAAACTGGGGGGAACAACACATGTGAAGAAGCCCTAGGGCATGACCTTGGATATTATTTCGGGAAAGAGTTGGTCATTTGACAGAGAAGGACACAGCTTTTGATCTAGGAGCAGAAAACCATGATAAGACATGAGAAGAGGAGAAATAATGGAAGGTTTGTAGAGGAAACAAAAATTAATTGGTTCAATGTTAGCAGAAAGTCACATTATACAGTTAGATAAAAAACAGGAAGACGTAAAGAAAATCTGTTACCTGAAAAACCAAGAAAATGTCATCTTAAACACAAGGAAAAGTTGGGTCGTGAAAATCATTCCTAAGGTTTTCCATGGTGACTCAAGTTAAATTTCAGAATAGACTCTGAGTTTCCTAGTGATTAAATGAAGAAGATAACATTGTCCCATTCAAGCCTCACATTATTCACAAAATAAAGACATACCATTTGCCTAGGAGAACTTATTTTCTAAGCGCTCAGGCTCTACTTAACATATGCAATAATCGGAATAATGGCTATATATCATTCCTTATATACATTTGTAAAGAAAGTTAATTTAAGCTTAAAAAATGTTGTCATTTTAGGGGCACCTGGGTGGCTCAGCCAGTTAAGCGTCTGCCTTCGGCTCAGGTCATGATCCCAGGGTCCTGGGATCGAGTCCCGCATTGGGCTCCCTGCTCAGCGGGAAGCCTGCTTCTCCTTCTCCACTCCCCCTGATGTGTTTTCTCACTGTCTCTCTCTCTGTTGACATTTTAATGAATCCTTAGAAAGTGTTTACAGCTCCTACTTTTATAGAATTCCATCTCATATCAAGTGTAATATGGAGTTACCTAAGAAATAATATTAATCAAAAGTTCAACTGATACTAATGGTATAAAATTTATATTTTAACCCTTGTCTAATTGAAAAAAAATCCTCAAAATAATAAAAATATTGCTGCTCTGCTTTGTATCTTAAGACTCTCACATACTGAATCAGATAGGTATGTATCTCTTTGTTTCAGCAAGTAGGAAACTCAGAATCAATTTGAAATTGGACTTCAATAGTCATGGAGGATTTTGAGATGTATCTCTCTTTCTGGGACTGAGAAATAGGATTTTTTTTCTTTAGCTGGTTGACATGGTGGATTATATTGATTGATTTTTAAATTCCAAACCTGCCTCACATGCCTGGAATAAATCCACCCTTGTTAAGGTGTATAATTATTTTTATATGTTTATATGTTTATTTTGCTAATATATTTTTGTGGATTTTGGTTTATGAGTGATATTTGTTTGTGTTTTTCTTTACTTGCAATGTCTTTATCTGTTTTTATATTAGGGTAATTCTGGTTTCATAGAATGACTTAGGAAGTGTTGTTTCTGGAAGAAATTGTGGACAGTTGGTATCATTTCTATCTTAACTGTTTGATAGAATTCACCAATGAAACCATCTGGGCCTGGTGATTTCTTTTTTGGAAAGTTGTTCTCAGTTCAATTTTGTTAACAGATATAGGCCCTGGAGATGATCTAGTTCTTCTTGGGTGGGTTTTGGTACTTTGTGTCATTCCAGGGGTTAGTCTATTTCATGTAAGTTATCAAAACCATGGGCATAAACAGTTTTAGGCCATTTATCTTCTTGTAATGTTTATGGGATCAGTAGTTTCTTTCATAATATTAGAAATTCAGATCTTCTCTCCCCCCCCCTTTTTTTGTTGTTGTTATTTTTGGTGAGCCTAGTGGTTTATCAATTTTACAAACACCAGCTTTCATTGTCATTGGCTTTCCTGATGGTTTTCTTATTTTCAATTGTATTGATTTCTGCTCTGATTTTTATTACTTTCTGTTCTGATTGCCTTAGGGTTAAATTGTTCTTCTTTCCCTAGTTTCCTAAGTGGGGAAGCTTAGGTTATTGATTTTTGATCTTTATTCTCTTCTAATATATGCATTCAATGCTGTAAATTTCCCTCCAAGCATTGTTTTTCAGTATAGCCACAGATTTAAATAACTTTTATTTTTGTTATAATTTAAGTAAAATTTTTTTTAAAAATTTTTCTTGAGACTTCTGCTTTCACCTATAGTTTATTGAGAAGTCTTTTTTTTTTTAATTTTCAAGTATTTTAGAATTTTCCAATGATTTCGGTTGTTGATTTTTGTTTTTTTCATTGTGGTCTTAAAACATACTTTGTATTTCTATTTTTGTTTACCTTATCTTTCATTTTATATTTATGTTTACTTTATGTCCCAGAATATGGTCAATCTTGAGAATGCTCCACATGACCTTGAGAAGATTTTGTGTCCTGCTATTGTTGGATGGAGTGCCCTATAGATGGTACTTTAGATTTGAAGTGACTTTTGGATCTCAGTTTTTATCAACTCTGACAATCCATATCTTTTTTTTTTTAATCATTTTTTTTTTTTAAAGATTTTATTTATTTATTTGAGAGAGAGAGAATGAGAGAGAGCACATGAGAGAGGGGAGGGTCAGAGGGAGAAGCAGACTCCCTGCCGAGCAGGAAGCCCGATGCGGGACTCGATCCCGGGACTCCGGGATCATGACCTGAGCCGAAGGCAGTCGCTTAACCGACTGAGCCACCCAGGCGCCCAATCCATATCTTTTTAATAGGAATTCAATTTCTGAGCCAAAAAGTATTCCTTTGGGTCTTGTGTTCCTTGGACATACCCATTTCATTGTATTTTTTAATGTTGTTTTGGTCTTGGCTTTTTTTTCTTTGAGTATGCCATGATTTTCTAACTCTGTGATGTTGCAAGATAATCCTGTACATTTCCTACCGTGTCTTTAGATCACCCATTTCCCTGTAGAGCACGGCCCCTTTTATTTGAGAATGGTGTTAGAACTGGTTCAAGGTGTGCTCTTTGCTCCTGGGGTCATGGTCTCCAGGCCCCCTCAGCTGACCCAGGAAAGCACTGTATGTGTGTGTATCACTCCTGTTTATGCACGCCCACGTGCATGTCTGGCGCATCCACCTGTGACTATATCCAACTCTGACCCATGACCACACCAATCACTATGGCTTCCTTCACCTTCTACGTATCTGTAGCCTCCTATTCCAGTTTTAAATGCACATAAAAGCATTAATTCCTGTGATGAATCCCTGAAATCGCACAACTTACGTTTCGTGGCTCATACATGCACAAGTACCTCATCCTTAACTGAATAGGGCAAATGTTGCAGCACAGAGGTTACTGGGTTGTTTTTGCTTCTGCTCCTGTTATGTGCTCAATAGATGAACATCATCTCTACTTTTTTTTTTTTTTAAGATTTTATTTATTTATTTGACAGAGAGAGACACAGCGAGAGAGGGAACACAAGCAGGGGGAGTGGGAGAGGGAGAAGCAGGCTTCCCGTGGAGCAGGGAGCCCGATGTGGGGCTCGATCCCAGGACCCTGGGATCATGATCTGAGCAGAAGGCAGACACTTAACGACTGAGCCACCCAGGCGCCCCTCATCTCTACTTTTGACTCACTGGTGAGCAGTGCGGAATTCAAGGGAAGAAAAACTATGGGTTTCCCTATCTTTCTCTTTCACCCCCCGTCAACATTTTTGGCACAGATGTTTGATTAATAGAGGGAAGGGGCAAAAGTCAGGAAGGTTATGAAAGAGCCCCTGCTTATTCATATTCTTAGACCACAGGACTTGTACCTGTGTTCCACACCAGGTCTCACTTGAAGGGACAGGTTGGCCGGTCAGGGCAGTTAGTGGCCCCACTGACTTCATTATGGATATTTCACACTTGTCTTGGACTCACTTTGGGTCCCTTTGAATTCCCACCAGAGTGTGTATGGAGTGTCACAGCTGCTGGGGGAGCATGGAGCAACGCGAAATGCTGGGCGTGTGTGCTGGTGCATCTTCTCTGCTCATACACATGCTCCTTGTCTCATCAGCTGCGAATTACAAGGAAGTTCAAAGATAAAATTACTAAGGATTTCAAGATGGTGGTATTAGAGCATTCAGCTAAGTGCAGGCTTTTTATAAGCATAGGTTACACATTCCCAGAGTAAAACATGAAACCCAGTGATTGCCTTTCTTCAGTGAGAAATACAATTTCCTTGCGTCATGTAAGGAAGAAGTCCTTACTTCTCCAGTAAGGAGCTCCTTACTCACTTCCCTCATTTCTAGACCTATTGCTCCTTCGCTGTGTATTCTCTTTCCAGGAAAATCTTGCTAACATTCAAATCTGATCACATCTCTTTTGTTATGGACAAACTGTGTCCCGCCACCCCCAAATTCTTATGCTGAGGCCCGAACCCCACTGGGGCTGGGTTGGAGACAGGCTCTGGGGGGGGGTGATTAAGGTTCAGTGAGGTCATGAGGGAGGGCCTAATCCTACAGACCTGTTGTTCTTTTAAGAAGAGGAAGAGACAGCCTCTCTCTCTGAGTGTGTGCAGAGGAAACATGACATTTGCAACTGAGGCGAGGCCCCCCCAGAACTTGAGCATGGGGGCACCCTGCTCCAGGACTTCCGGCCTCCAGCGCCGTGGGGACGAAGTGTCTGCTATCTAAGCCCGGCCGCCCCACGGACTGAGCAGGCATGGCCTGACCTGGGCTCCACGCCGTGCAGGCACAGCCCTCCCGGCAGCGCACGGGACTCCGGCCAGCGTGAGGCTTGCATAGCTGACCTCCCAGCACAGCCCAAAAGGGCCTGTGTGGCCTGGGGCTGCAGGAGCCCTCGCAGCTAGAGGTTTCCTGTGCCGTCCCTGGAAACCCCAAATAGACGCATCACAACACAGGCCCCTCGTTTCTGGAGTGAGGCCTTTGAGGCAGGAGCACAGACCCTCATGGACGGGTCTGTTAAGTTATTCCAAGAGGAAAGAAACCAAAGGCAGAAGCACCGACGGACGGATCATCCAGCTCAGGTAGCAGAGAAGCGAGAGGGCGGCCGTGCGTTAAGGTGCCAGATCCCAAACCACCTGCAGCAGTAATGTTGGGCCTCTCCCCGCTGACGGTCTTGTCTTTTTGGGATTTAAGCCACGGTGACTGGTGATCCCTGTGAACAATTCATGCAAGCAGAGAGTGAACTTACGCTGAGGTAGGGGTGTTTGTGAGCAGAGTGAGAGAGGGGGTCGTGAACACTCTGGGCGTGATACCTGACAGTGAGGCCGATGCTTTCCTGCCCGTGAACCTGCACCAGAGGGCGTTTCTGGCCACAGATGATCGTGTTTGCCTGTGGACGTGGGCCACGGCGGACACAGTAGGGAGCGCACGTCCACAGGAGGAGTCCCCGGGCGTGCATGCAGTGAACCCACCCTCCCTGCTCAGGTCCCCACAGGCCCCAAGAAAGGGAGCGCCCCTCACTCCAGGCTGGACCACTACCCGTGCAGAGTGTCCTTGATAATCTTCTCAATCAGCGCTGCTGCCTGTCTCAGGCCTTATTATGGGATGTGCCCCCAGGCGAGAAAAGGGGGATTTTCCTTAACACTTCAGAGGCAGCTATTAGAGCAAAAATTCAGAGCTGTCGTGTGTGTGACCTACCCAGTCAAGACCATTCAGCAAACCCCTTAAACTGAGATGTTCCTTTTCTAGACCTGCTCCAGGCAGACGGGACATGGCTCAGAGGATCTGCTGTTTGTGCTCCTGAAAAATAGCCGGGGCTCTTGTAACAGAGTGGGGCTGTTACACAAATCACCTGTCTGTTCGTCATATGCATCTAATCTTCAAGTTTTATATGAAGGCATTAAAAGTTTATCCTTTAGTTGATAACAGCATAAAAGAGAAGATCTGGCCTAATCCTCCAAAAATTAAGAATGCAAAAAAAAAAAAAAAAGAGAGCGAGAGAGAGATTAAGTTTGGAGGACATAAATGTTAACAGCTTACCGCACCATAGGAAAATTTCCAGTTGCGTATATTTTAAGTCTGTACCACAGCCCAGGACATATAGGATGAACTTTTATTGGCCCAAAGCTGAAGGGCCATGCAAATATTTGTGCATTCTTGCTGTGCGATGAGACAGTCTATTAGAGAAACCATTTTTTTAAGCCTGGGTGGTTAGAAATCACTCTTAAATAGTCGTGTTACATTTCCATCACAACGAAGTACAGGCTAATAACTGTAATTGAATCTTTTTAATGACTGAAGTGTTTGAGGTCTGTCGGGTATATGTATATAGAGGAAGCATAGGTGTTGGATTTGGCTTTTAGGCACAGGATATCAGCAATTTTTTGGTCTGAATGCCTGATCAAGCTTCCTTATGATTTTTGTGACTCACCTACTCCTCCAGGGAGGACTCTGATTGATTATGTGGTTTCTGGTTAATTAGGCTCTTCCTGCTTCCGAGCCCCGAGTTCCGAGGCAGGGAGCACCCCCAGGCGGGCTGAATATTCAGTGCCTGGCTGGGAAGGAGCTCTCCCTTTACTAATGACCTGGGTGGAGCCACGGTGACAAAGAGGTAGTTTGCACAGACGCCTACAAATAGAAAAATTACTTCTCCGCCCTCCTGCCAGTTCATTTTTTGGTTCTTTGTTCAGCATAAAATGAAAGGCCCGGCTGCTGGTGATGGTGTAGAACGCTCAGAATATTCTTCAATATACTAAAGGGAAAATATAGAGGGCTCTCTGGGCTGAGTTATTTGTGAGCTCTTCTCCTTATTTCCCCTCCAGATATTAAATAAAATTAGAGTAATGGACATAATTAACTCTGAGTCTCATCTCAGAAGGATAATTTATTACCAGGTTAAAACCCCTTGAACCAGAACTCTAAGTGATTTGTAGTGATTATTATACAACACTTTTTCACATTTTTGCTGACCTAGTTTTCTTTTTCAGAAAGATGGGAAGAAACTAAATAATGGAGTAAAAATGAGTCTTACCCATTTCACTGATTGCATGATTTTGTCAGGCTATTTTTTTTTTTAAAGCACCTTAAAATATTAGGTTCTTGACTCACTGGCTGTGTCAGGTAAGTAGGATTTGGGTGCTCTTACTCCTTCAAACAGTGTTGAGGATGATGCTCTGAACCGGGTCCATGGGTGGTGTTATGAATGTTTTGGCAGTGTGACCTATGATCTCTGCTCTCAAAGGGTCTGCATGCAGGGGGAGAGGGGAAAAGCCAGAAAACATCTAGAAATTCAGAAAATAGCATCCACATTGAAGTATAATTAAATCAAAATTATTTTAGACCTATTTCTTCCAAGGCGTAGTGCTGAATGCTAGAGCCAGCCTAATAGGACGTCCTGGGGCAGGGCACCAGACTCAATTCTGGAAATCGAAGTAACAGCAGATATTTGAATGGCAATAGGAAACAAATGGTAATAGCAACTGAGAGCACAGAAGTGGAGAAAGTGACAACATCTGGTCTAGAGAGTGCCTTCCATGAGTGCAGAGGGAGCTCAATGACAATGTGCAATACGAAGGTGATAAGGGACAGCACTGCGTGAAAGACTTCTTACATTGCCGCAGCTCACCCCTGCTCCCCGGCTAGGCCTGGGAATGCGTCACAGGAAGGGGCACTTGGTGTAGGATCGTGATTATGGGTGGGACTCAGTTTACCATCTTGGATCCGCTGTTCCTGCTGATTTCTGCTCATGTCAGGGCCAGGGGAGGGTAATTATTCTCATCTCCATGATTGCACTTTTTTGTACATGGTATCAATTTATTATTTAGACAATTCTGGAATTACAAGCTGTAGATTAAGTCCTCTTCCTCCTTTAACATATGATGAACTTAAATTTTATTGCAAACCTTTTCAGTGTAACCATTCAGAGGGGGATGATCACCAGTTCAGACAGAAAAGGGTATAATAATAATAATTTATTAGGGCATGTTGGAGTAGATTTTTTTAAGCTTTAGTGGTTTTTGCCCTTCTTTTGTAAAGAAAAAGAAAAGAATTCAACTAATATGGCCTCCAGGTATTGCTCTTTGCAGGATGGGCGTGCTCTAGCAGTAAGCAGAGGGGAGAGACTGATTCTGCCACCTTTCAAAATGTGCTCATGTTTCCATTTCTTGTCCACTTTGCCCTATTTCAGAGGTGAAGACAATTGGTCCTTAACTCTCTTTCCGTTAAGATCAATAGTAAACTGATAAGCAGACACCAGAGCGGCGCCAATGTACTAACAAGTGCTGATGGGCTGAAATCTCCAGACTAATTACTTGCTGGAGTCCACAGCCCCAGGAACCTGGTATTTCCTGGCCTATGGGACCTTTGAAACCAAAGTGAGAGACTTACTTTGAGCCACTCAGGGAACACACGGACGCTGGAGTGGACCCACAAACCACCGAAACTTATACTCCTGGGCACTGACCTTACCCGGAATGCCAGAGCTGCACCTGGCGGGACCGTGGCCCCGATCCCCAGACCCTTAACCTCCGTGGAAGTTTTGTCAATTGGTCCCTAGAGAGTCGCACCTGTATTTTGTAATTTTTTTTTAATATATATATATATTTTTTAAAGATTGTATTTATTTATCAGAGAGAGAGAGAGAGAGAGAGGCAGGCAGAGGGAGAAGCAGGCTCCTTGTTGAGCAAGGAGCCTGATGTGGGACTTGATTCCAGGACCCTGGGATCATGACCTGAGCTGAAGGCAGAGGCTTAACCGACTGAGCCACCCAGGCGTCCCTGTATTTTGTAATCTTTATACTGAACACAAACAAGAGTCTGCTTGCTTTCTCTGTGGTGAGGTTCCATATTTTTTTCCTGAGCTGCCTTTCAGCAAAGGGATTTGCTTCATGCACACTACCAAGATGTCTTTCTCCAGATCTTGTTTGATGACTCTTATATCACCTTCAATTGAAATATGCATTTTGCCAAAAATAAAGTATTGTTTTATTCTTATTTTATAAGTGCTGCCATTTTCAACAGAGACACTTTTTTTTCCTATTTAGTAACCTAATGTATTCTTTTTTTTTAAAGATTTTAAAAGATTTTATTTATTTATTTCACAGAGAGAGATACAGCAAGAGAGGGAACACAAGCAGGGGGAGTGGGAGAGGGACACCTCTTTTTTTTCATGTTTTTATTTTTATTATTTTTAGATTTTATTTATTTTTATTTTGAGAGAGAGAGAGAGAGAGAGAGAGAGAGCGCACCCACACACAAGCAGGGGGAGGGGCAGAGGGAGCGGGAGAAACAGGCTTCCTGCTGAGCAGGGAGCCAGATGATGTAGGGCTCAATCCCAGGACCCTGAGATCATGACCTGAGCCGAAGGCAGACGCTTAACGACTGAGCCACCCAGGCGCCCTAACCTAATGTATTCTTATCACTGATAAATTCGTGGAAAAATTAATATGTATTTATTTTTTAGGTTGTCTACACAAATATTTGGGGCAAATAGATATTTTAGCTTTTCTTTGGGGGGAGTGTGTGTGTGTGTGTGTTTCAAAGTCCAGTTCACTCCACTGCAGCAGGATCTCTGGGTGAGGGTCATATCTGAAGCTCATCCCATATGCTTTTTATTCTCTTTGATACTAGTGGAAAGCAAAAGTTGGCAATTGCTAAAAGTATTTTTAAATGACCATTCTGAGGCGAGGTCATGGTTTTCTGTTCAGCAGGCGCCCTGTGGTGCAGAGAGACCTCACTGAAACTCCATTGCCTCCTTGGATCATGTCCAACCAGGGCAAGTGGCTTCTGCCCTCTGAGTCTTAGACTTCTTATTTCTAAAATGCATGTCATATTTTCTCTCTCTCTCAGAATAATTGGCCAGTTAACAGTGATGTAATAATATGTCTATCACATAGAAGGTGATCAGCCATGGGTCCCTCTTTTTTTAATTATCACTTTTTCATTTATTAATGACCATCTGGGAGACTCCTGGGAATTAACAGAGGTAACGAGCAAAATGCACGTGGAACTCATTGCTTCACAGAAGACGCAATCATCTGAACAACTAACATATAAGAGAAGTGAGCTGGGCTTTGGTGAATTAATCTCATTATGTATGAGGTGATGTAAAATCTGTGTTGCATAAAAAATAAAAATATTAGATAAAATAACATTAAAAGTTTTTTTTTTTTTTTTCAAAGAAACTAACTTAAAGGTCCAACTCTCCAGCTGTGAAAACTAACAAGGGTACAATTGCAAGTAAGAAAATTGTTCTTCATTTGTGACATGTTCTTCATCTTTGGGGACTTCTTAGAATTATTTCTGATAATCAGGAATCTCTCGTAGGGCTGCACGAAGAGTGGGGCTATTTACTTTGATTGCATTTCTTATATTTTCAGAGGAAGAAAGTGATTTTCATTATTTGAAATAAGTAGATATTTTATTTCCTTGAAATGAACATAATCTCTCCAAAGTCCTGAATTTGGAGCTCAGAATGCTGATCATGCCTGAGAACCTTACATGTTTGGCTAGATAATGTAGATCCAGTGCGTGTGTGTGTGTGTGTGTGTGTGTTGGGAGGGTTTGGGTGGGATGGGCTTGTGTGTATTGGGGGTCATTCTCTGACTCTGCACCCCATTTGCTTATACTGCTGTATGAAGAAGAAACATTTATTTTACTCTTATTTATTAGATTCAACTGTATACAACATCCCCTCTGGTTGTTGCCTGCCTTTCCTAACCGCACTCCTGTCCTTAAATATGCCACCAGCAAGCAGTAAGCTCAGAAGCAGTGCAGCCCCGGGAGGCTGATGCGTCTCCTCATGTCCTGTCCTTCCTTTCATGCTGCCGTGGATGTGACCAACCGATACGCCTCAAGTGAGCAAGGAATATATGTAACACTTTTCACTCCCAAGGATTTTTACAAACTTGTCATTATGAAGGTCAAGATAATATGTAACATTACAGAGATGATCTGACAAAATACTGTTATTTATAAGTTATTTTAGGGAGGACAAGGATATTGAAAACAGCCATGTGAGACATTTTTTGGCGTGGGTCACTTTGCAGAAAGATTTGAATTTTCTGGAATCTCTCTTCTAATGCATCCTGAGAAGAGAAATGTGCCCACCAAAATCCAAATGGAAAACAATATGAAATGCCTGTGTTGGAATCCATAAAATCTCCATAGACCTCACAGAGGCATCTGCTATGAACTTGTATTTCTTTTCGACATGTGTTTAATGCCACAAAAGAAAGAATTCCATCAACTCTAAACAGACTGTCTAAAATCAAAAATTAAGAAAGGAAATTATTGAAAACAAAGCCCCCATCTAGCATAAATAAATTGAATGATACAGTTAATTAAACTGTGACTATTATATCTAAAGTGTAATAAGGCTTTATGATTTTGTTGACCACGGAATAAATTTCCTTCCCCGACTCTATGGGATGTCCTAGAGAGCATGGGGATCATGTGTGGGTGCGCTCGGCCACCATGTCCTCCCGAGGGAGTGAATTCCAGAAAACCTGGGATGGAGTCTTAGCTCTAGGATAACTAGCTCTGTCAACTTGGTTCTTTAATGCTCTGGTCATCTGTTTATTTATCTGTGAAGAGTGTGAGAGTAGCAGTTACGTCTCAGAATCTGAGAAGATGTGCAGAGGGGCTTTATGAATGTAGCGCATGCAGTGAGGACCCCTCTCTACTCCACGCTGATCATTACATGGAGGGGATCTCAGCACAGGCAGGAGGCTATTTATCCTTTCTAAGACTCCTGGTTATTTCACTAAAAAATAAAAGTGGGGCTTAGAGTGTGAAGTGTGAGATGAATGGTCATATACAGACTTAGGGTCTAACAACAAACGAACACGTTCATTTCATCTGTCCCAAGCCTGGTATTTATATAGGAGTGCACTGACTATCTTTCATCAACAGCTATTAAATTACATTGACTAAAAAACAAATGAAAACTCTCAAAAATTTTAGGAACCAACTGCTTGTCTGTTGCAGGGTTCTCAATTTTTTCTGACTCAGCAGAAGTGGAACCATACACAATGGTCCATGGAACTTTAGATTCTTACTGAAGTCAAAAATCAAAACAAAATGAAAAAACCAGGTTACAGTCCAATCAATGTTGTGTGTACTATTTAACTGTAACGTCCAGGGGTAGTTAATGTGCTGTCTTGTCCTGCTTGTAAATCAAATGTGGGGATTAGATTATACATATTTTTTTTCCAGTTAATGGAAATGTCAAAAGGACCTCCAAACAAGAATGAAATTTCTCCCATTTCCCGTACTTAGAGCATCTCACTCAGGGTTCCGAAATTGATTCTTCTCAGAAGACCTCCTTTTTATTCCTTTGACCTTTCAGATCACCCACTACTGTCCTTTTAATTTATAATTCTCCAAGCTACTGTTATTCTTCTTCCTTTTTTTTCCCCTACCAGCCTCTGGCATTCCTGCCCTGCAGTGAGCATCTGTAAGATTAATGTCCAGCAGTCGCCTGCAGAAGAAACATTTGGAGTCAAACTACCTTCATTTCCTTTTTGGCAACCTCCCCTCCTTAGGTGCTAAAAAATGACTCTTTTTCACGTCATCAGCATTTTACACGTTTAACCCTGGATTTAAAAAGTCCTGATGCCACATTTGCTTTCGCCATCATCCGCGTGTGGTTAATGAGAATAATTAATCTTTGTGTTGAAATAATCTTCAGAGGAGGTCAGGAGAAGTGTGAGTGGAAAGCAGCTGAGTGCAGACCCTTCTCTCCTCGCCGGGTCTGGCCGCGTGAAATCCGGGGGGCGCCATCAGGGTGAACGAGCCCCTGGGTCCTGTTTCCTCTTCCACCTTCTCCCCATGCCTTGTGCAGAGAGGAAAACTTTCCAGGACAAAAGTACTTCCATGGAGGATGGTCTCGACACAAAAACTCACCCCCTCACATGTGGTGTCCTGTCTTATCACTTCTGAACAGACCTCGGAGCTTGAAAGGGTTTAGAAATTTGTTTAACTTGCCATTTCCTGACATAATGAGGAAATCAATGGGTCTTGCCTTTCGGAATGCTTGTGAGTCCAGAGTAATTCAACAAGAGTGTGCCGTGACAAGGAGAAGCAAAACAGCAGGGACGTGCTCATCAACTCCGAATCAGAGATCCTTTACAGATAAAACCGCCTGGCCTTATTGGCTGGGACCCTCCACATGCTGTGTCTATAGAAACAAACCAGTATTTGGGGAAAGATTCATTTTGCAATTGTGAGTGATAATCCTAGGAAGCACAGACGGTCGGACCCAAGACATAGATGGAGACCGGGAAACCCACTTGTTTTGACAAAAAGTAAACCCTTTCCATGTCAAAGGCAGCTTTTACTGATCCAAAGAGTGACTTTGAGGATGCAGCTAGCTGCATGTGGGGTTAGAAGAGTGAAGTCCTGTGACCTCCCAGGAACCTTGACCGTCCCCTGGGTGGTGAGCAGACGGTCGGTGAGGAGAGTGAACTTGAGGCCCATGCTAGCGTGCAAAGCTCCCGCCTCCCCGAGCTGAGGGCATCCTGAGTGTCCGGTTCCCACATGCAATCGCTGGACAAGTCAGTGAATGTGTGACCTCAGCCCGTGGAAATGACACTTCAGCTTTCCCACTCATCTCTACAAAAATGTAACAAGTCTCCAGCAGCCTTTGTGCTCAGTACCCACGGGAAAGACCACGGAGAAAGCAGCCTTCTCAAAAGCTTGTTTCGATGCAAATGCTTTGGGCAGGGCGGTCACAGGGAAAGCCACCCCGTCCCTGGCTTAGAGAGCGGTACAGGTGTCTCTGGCCCAGGACTCCCGTGGGGGCTGGCCCTTCCCTGTGGCTCTGCCATCTGCCCTCTTTTCTTGAAGCCCACAACTCAGGACTGCACTTCTGAATGTATAACAGTTTTAGATTTACTGCAGATCTGGAAAGAAAGTACAGAGTTTGCGCAAACCTCACATTCCATTACCCTTATTTTAAGCATCCTAATGGGCACATTTCTCACAATCGCTGATTATCATCACGTCCTGTCATGAACAGGACGTTATTATTGCTTTGTTATTAACTAAAGTCCTCACTGTACTCAGATTTCCTCAGCGTTTGCCTATTCTCTTCCTTCTCTTCTAGGTCACATTGGAGTCTCTGTGTCTCCTCGGGCTCCTCTTGGCTGTGACGCTTTTCTTAGAGTGTCCTTGTGTTTGATGACCTTGATGGTCCTGAGGAGGACTGATCAGGTGTTTTGTAAAATGTCCCTCAGTTGGGATTCATCTTACGTGTTTCTCATTGTTAGACTGGGATTAGGTATTTTGGAGAAGAAAATCATAGAGAATAGTGTCATTTACACAACTTCATACCAAGGGCACAAGGATTAGCACATCTTAGCACGCTGATGTTAATCTTGATAATCTGACTGTGGTTGTGTCTGCCGGGTTTCTGCACTGGGGAGTTACTGGAATTTCCCTGTCTTTCCCTACTGACTTCATTGGAAGGAAGTCGGTTGCCTGTCCCACTTTAAGGAGTGGGGAGGCATCAACAAATTAATCGGAGTTCTTCTGCATGACAGATTTATCTCCTTTTCACAATTCGTTTATTTATCCTATCATTTATTGATATCAGTATGGACTTATGTATATTTATTTTATCCTTTGAGTATAATCCACTAATACTTTTTATATTCTGTTGCTCATATTGTTCCAACTTTGGACTTTGAGACCTCCTTCAGTTGGCTCTTCGACTTGCATTCTACATTTTTTTTTTTTTTTGAGAACTTCCTTACTTCCTGATGCTATAACATGATCTAGGTTCATGTGGAATATTTCTTTCTCTGGTCCTAGAATTCACCATTTCTCCAAGGAGTTCTGGTCCTTTTTATTGGAGAACGGTATGAGAAACAAAATTTGGATGCTTATGAGCTTGCTGCTACTGGGAAATCCTTGCTTCTCATCTTCCATGCTGACAAAGCAAGGAGATATACATGGGTACATCAACCGTGGTGGACATACACACCTGGAACTATTTCTCTGTATGACCATCTGTGTCTACGTCAAGTGAAGCATGAGCTTATATTGATATTTTTAACTCTGATACACTAATTACCATGTGGGTTATTCTAGTCCCCTTACTTCTTTGAAAACCCCTTTCCTCAGCCATATAGAGACACCTCAGTCAGCCTTCCCATTTAAGGACAAGCTCTAGGAAAAAAAGACCAGAGGCAGCAAAAAATACAAACATCTGTGTCTCTTGTCACAGCTGGAATTAATCAGCTAGAACTGAATCAAAGATAGTATTGAAAAGTGTCTTGGTTCAGGTTTGGTCCAGAAAAATATCAATCATCCTTGCAGTTTCTATGTATTTAGAAATTATATGGGGCGCCTGGGTGGCTCAGATGGTTGGGCGTCTGCCTTCGGCTCGGGTCATGATCCCGGGGTCCCGGGATCGAGTCCCGCATCGGGCTCTCTGCTCCTTGGGAGCCTACTTCTCCCTCTGCCTCTCTCTCTCTCTGTCTCTCATGAATAAATAAATAAAAATTAAAAAAAAAAAAGAAATTATATGGGTCCTCTTCTATGTTCCATCTATTTTTTTGAGAGGAGAAAATTATTGGTTTCTTTGACAGTGTAACGAAATCAAAGTAAAGTTTCCTTCAGATTTCAGTTTGGAGTTCTGACCAGCTCTGAATGGTGGGTCATAATTGCAGTTGGGCTAAATTTCCTTGGGTACATCCAATTCATCAACCATAAAAATGAATTCTATTTTATGTACCTGCTAAGTATGTTGAGGGTTGCTTGGTTTTATGGTTTGGGAAATCTGAAGAAATTAGATGTCCTTCATTTCAAACACTCGGTGGAGGGGCCCTTGCAGATCTGAGGGTATAGGGTGGAGAGAACCTCATTACTCCACTACCCCCAACAGGCTGTGTCATGAAAGGCCCCACCTTCTCTTGTCTTAAAACACTTCTGAAGCCTGTGGCAGTTTGACGGGTTTAACCAATGAAGTCGGCCAAAACAAAGTATTTCAGGCATAGAAACAAAATCCCCTTCTATACTTCAGCATCTACTATTCTCATGTCCTAGGGGAAGGGAGTGGCTGATCTGAGTAAATAATTCTAGTTTGTTTGTTTTTTTCTCTTATGAAGTTGAGATGTTAAACATGTATTTAAGGAATAAGGGGTGTAGATAGAAGCATCCATGGGAAGGTGTGGCGAAGAGGTCCATGAGCGTCTGGCTTCCTGGGGGGCATCGGAGGGCAAGGCCATAGTGGATTCCTGAGTAAGTGCTGTTCTGAGTGATCAGCAAGAAGATTGATGACTTATTTAATGTAGTCACATGCTCGCCAAAGACTCAGAAAATGAAAGTTACTCATCCAGCACTTTGCTGAGAAAGTAGTAATTTCACAATCTTAAGTCACCTGGTAAAAGTTTTTGACTCTGCCACTTCACAAGGGTCTTTTATATGTTAGCAAAGGAAAGTGCATTTTTGCAAAGCCGCTCTGAAAATAGAAGCATTTTCGTGGAAAGCTTCAGGGGTCATTTCCCCCACATTCTCAGTAAATACATAAGCATTTTGACAAAGAAAATACCTTTGCATTTTCTTGTCTAGATGTAACCTGAGTGGGCATTGCCAAGCTTGTAATTAGAAAGATTTGTCAAAACATAAATTGCAGGCCCTAATACTGGGTTGCTTCCACACTTAATTGTGACCTTATGAATGTCCTGCTAACTTCTCATAGTAAGTAAAACTAGAACATATTTTCCAAAAATAATGAGAACAGGCATAATTGCAGATATACTCTCGAAATCACTAATATGTGAACATAGATTATCAAGGTGTAGAGACCTGAGAAAACCAATTATAATAATTTTTCAGTGGCTTCTAGAGCTATTCAGGATTTGTGAGCGATATGACATAAGAGATGTGTCCATCAGAGGATGAAGATGTCTACTGGAATGTTCTAGTCGGCTGTGTTTGCCGTATTGGAAACAGAAGGCAGAAATGATTTCTGACTTACCCAACATTTTCAGTTTACCCTAAGTGATTAAAACAACCTCCTGCGGAAAAGGATGAAGTAACAAAAACATTTCTATTTCCACCCATGATCTTGTCAGTGGGAGTATCAAGGTCCTGATCAGTCCATCACTCCGATCTTCACGTAGAGTCAGATTGAAAAAGCTGCCAGTCCCACCCTTCGGCTTGGGGGTCTGGGAAGACGTCCCAGAGGCACACTGTGGCATGTGACAAGATTTTGTCCAATAAGGTAAGGGACGAAGTGCCTTAAATGGGAAATTAACAAGTGACAGCGAATAATGCATTTCTTTCGAGACCCATGAAAGGTAGAAGACAATTGCACCATGAGTGTGTCCTTCTCCAGAGGGTTGCATCTGTTTCTGCCTCACTGTCCCGTGTAGAAGCAAATTCTGGGCACAGTGTGTCCAGGGGCTGAATCTGGTGCTCCTACGTCCCACCGAGGCTGCCCTTTCCCATGAGCTACTAACACACAGGGTGGACAGGCATGGTGTCCTGGTGCTCAGAGGCCCCCCAGGAACTGTAGGTGGGAACCCGTGGACGCCCCTGCCTGCAGTGCCCATGGAACTGTCTGTATCCCAATGCCTCAAATCAGAGCCAATCACCAAGACCAAGGAGGAGGACTTTTCGGTGTCTTTAAGAACATGGTAGAACATCAAGCTCGTTTCTTTACCTGCTCAACTTACAATTAGTTTATCACTCTCACGTCCCCAACACTGTACAGTATGCTGTGGTTATCAAGCACAACAAAGTTCCCACTACATGGAACCCTCTGTTCTCAGAGAAAATCTGACCTTGATTACAAGACAGGGTCTACTCCATCTCTTTTGAAAAGCTTTCTGCCCATAAAAGTCTACTTTGCTCTCACTGACAATCTAATCTTTGCACGATTTCCCTATTATCTTTCAAGTCTGTCTGAGGCTTTTCCATTTTCTCTCTTGGTGCTGCAAATATATGAATCCTAAGTATTCTAAATACATAGAAAATAAGGTAAGGCAGAATAGATTTGTTGTGAATTTATTTTTATGGACTCTTTTTCCAGTGATCACATTCAGAAGGGATACCTTGTTTACACATATAAAGAGATATGAAATTAGGTCTCAACATACCTTATATAAAAATCAATTCCAGATAAGTAGAGACTTAAATATGAATGATAAGCCTTTAAATCATTCAGAAAATAATATAGACGAATATTGTTTATCTTAGGGGAAGTGCACTGTTTATTAAACAAGATGCATTACCCTTTCTGTATGTTTTTGATAAATAAAATTTTCTAATGTGAATGCTGTTGAGCATACCAATCTTTTCCTTTATAATTTGTGCTGATTCCCCTATCTTTTTGTGTGTCTGATTTTTCTGGTTATGGCTTCTTCTAGCTCCTACTCACACTGTGTTATTCTTCCGAGCACGTGTGTATGTGTGTTTTTTATCACGTTTATATTCAGTTGTACTTTATCTTAGGAAACACTGTGATCATTGCTTGAAGGCATATTTCTCTCAAGTATTTGCTTTTGTTTCTGTCCAGGATCATTTAAAAATAAGTCCACAATTGGAAGCTTTTCATAACATATAGGCTGGGTATCTTCAGGACTCAGATCTCTGGGCTCCCCGGTCTGCTGTCGAGGCTCCACCTTGAGAAAATGTGGGGCGTCTTGCAATATCACACCAAGGATCCCCTGGGGGGAGGCTCCTATGCTGTTACTTTTTTATCTCCCTGGTTTTCTACCATTTCCCCCCTTAATTTATGAGTATTTCAGTTAAGCATTTAAAATACAACTTTTAAAATGTACATCCTACTCAGAATTACAGTTGTTTTGCTGCATTAGGATTGTGTAGGATGTTTTTTCTGACCATATATCAGAAAACCTTCAATCATTTGTCTTTCTGGTCTTTCTTAGACAATTATCTTTTTCTCTCTGGTTTTACATTGCCATTTATTCTGTGAGTTCTCTGAAAATTCTATTATCTGATTTCTTCATTTCCTGGTATCGATAGCAATACCACTCAGAATTTTAAAAATACAATTCAATAAATATTTTTAAGGAGTTTGAGAGTCAACACTTGTGGAAATGAGAGTTTGTCTACTAAAAGCACCGTCACTTTTAGCTCTGCAAATGAGTAAATGAACTATTTTTTTTTCTCCCAATATCAAATTGCCAGTGCATGAATACTGAGACTGGGATACATTTCCATGGACTCTAGTCTGGCATTTTCTCTATGAAAATACATATCCGTTTTTTTTGATAATCTACAAATGCATATTTTTTGGTAGAGTGAGCATAACTGTAGAGCTTACATGCTTTATATAATGGCCTGTTATTTGGCAATTTTTAGGAAGTGGTAGTTGTAAACGATGGCGATGTCTGAATGGCACGGGAAAACAAGACTCACTCTTGAATGTTTGGGAGATATGGGGAAATTACAGTGAACGATAAAAGCGCCCTTGGCCAGTGGCGGTGGTGGGTCCTGAATGCTGTGCCAAGAGGGCCATATGCTTTCTTGGCAACTGGGGAACCCCATGGTAAATGCTGGTTGCAAATCTCATCTCCAAATTAGACACCCAGACTCTGGTGCTGTCTGGGCACTTTTTAGGCAACGAGGTTCTCTGTGACTTAGTTTGAGATATCTGTGCACCATTCAGGAGCAATACTGAAAATTAAGTCACTGGACTATTGTGTTAAGCTTGGAGATAAGAGCATTTCTGGAGAAGAATCCAATGCTTTCCATCGTCCAGTTTAAAGTAAATAAGGTTACCCGGAAGTCTACAGTTTATGTTGAACAATTGTTTTAGGCACAGAGAGCGCTAAGAGATCTTGTATTGAATCAAATGGGAAGAACTGAAAATATAGTTTCACAGTAAATATTCATGTTTATTCCCCCTGACCTTGTAGGTAAATGGCACAGAAGCCTAAGGCAGCTGCCATACTCAGGAAGCAAGGAGAAATCAGAATTACTTATTTTGATGGAAGGTGGTTCTCTACTTTCTACTACACTTCTTGCCACAGAGATAGCATATGTATTTTTAAATTGACAATTATCACTCTAATCTCCATTATGGGTTTAAAACCTTTGCTTGTACTGAATCAGTGTGACTTTAAGCAAAAGTCCATTTATTAAATCTTTTATTAGGCTTTTCATTATGCATGCTTGTAAAGATCTTAATAGAGATGTTAAGTAATGAAATTTTGCAAGTTCCTAAAATCTTCATAAATCTCCATAAATTGACTCTTTATGAGAAACCTGCTTTCATTGTGTCTGATTTTTATTCATATGCAACCAAAATGTTAATATACTTTAATCACAGCTAATATGATTTATCTCTTCACTCATTATATAAGTTAATTTTCTTCTAAAGAAGTCCTGTTTTCAAATTCTCTCCAGCAGTGTAGAATTAAAGTAATTATAGTTTGGCTCAGGAAATTAGTCATGAAGGTTCATGAATGCTAAAATAAATTGGAGTTTTCACAGGATAGATTAGGCCATATGCTTTCCAGAAAGAAAGAGGAGAACGGAAATGATTTCTGTTAGTGAGTTTCCTGCTGGGGAAATATTGAAGGTAAATTAACAAGAAGTCTTGACGTTGCAAAACTAGGGACAAATAGAATGGCCATCGTTTTTATGGCTCGAGTTGAGCAAACCAGTCTGGAAAGCACACATTTAGAATCCAAGCATGATTCTATCACCCGACCACAAACTCTGCTTTTATTCAACATCTGGTTTTGTTCCATTTTTGGCTTCGTTTGAGAGATGAGCTCAAAAAAGTTTCTGAAATATACTAGAAATGTTTTTATGATCTGTGTCTGTTGTTGCAGGGAAAAGACATAGGTTCTCCTTTCTTAAGAAAGGAGATGTGATGCCCCACTCTACCCTGCTTCATATTCTCCCACCGTGATGTCTCCACACCTTCAAGATTAAATTCACCGTCATATCATGGTGTGTCTTTCTCACACACACAGAAGCTATCACTCATGAAGGGTATTATAGATGCTAAAATCCATCCATACACAATGGGTTTCTTTGTTCTGAAGCTAATGATTAACATGCATGTTTCAATGAAACAATAACTTAACAGAAATATCCCTTGTGCATTAAAAGAGAACGGTATTTCTGGAAAATACTTCTATTCTGGAAAATATTTCTCTTCTGCATACATAAAGATTGTGGGGAAACAGAATTCACATAAAAAATAAACCGGCATCCATGAGGTAAGGGAAATACACCTCAAAACAAGCGTGTTCTCCTCTAGTATCACAGTACCACGGGGAAGGCCGTTCCCAGTTTTGGATTCTTGAGTATACATTCTTGGGTATAATTTTTAATTCTGATAAATAAAAGGAATGATCGAAAAGGACTTCATTATTTGTTATGCTTCCTCCATAACTCAGAGGCCCTTGTAGATTCTGGGTATATCATCAGTGAGCAGATTGTATAGTGAGTTCTCCGCTCCGTCTTTCCTGGTTAGCACTGAATTGTCTCGTGTGGTAGAGAGGTGAGCCCCCCACCATACGAGGGTTGCCTGTGTTTGTGAGCGGGTGTGTGCAAGCTCCTGGCAGCTGCATGATGGATGTGTCTCATATGTTTTGAATGCTTCATGATTGATGATGAGCTAGGTACTTCCATCCTGCTATTCATCATGTAGATTTCCTTATTAATATCTCTTAATCTACCAGTTCATGGATGAGAAGTTCTCTATAGTGCTAATCATGCTCCATTAAAGAGTAAGTTATTAAGTGTCTCTACAATTTAGCATGTTGAGTATATATAGAAATATTATCTGTTTTCATCTCTGAAATTCCAACATGCTCTTTTTAAAAAACATTCATACCCAGAAGGTCCTATAACTGTGCTCAAGAGCATAGATTGCCACGGACTTCAGAATCTGTCTTAGATTTGCATTTTGGTTACCTACTTACTGGCTTTGTAGTTAAGGGTATGTTACATTGAAATTAGCTATTTTTTCTTATCTAACAGATGCGTATAATAATACCTATCATACAGGGTTGTTTGGAACAGGATATAGAAAGTAACTAGTATAGGTTCACAAGGTGGTAAGTTCTTTCTTATTCATTCACTTATTAAGAATTTAGACCTTTCATAGCATGGTGCTTAAACCATGAACTTTTGGGTGAGAGCTCTAGGGTCTAGCTCCGTTTCTGCCACTTAATGTCTAAGCAAAGCACATAGAGCAGCTCTTTCCCAACAGAAATACAATGCAAAGCACAAATGCAAACTACACATTTAATTTTAAGATTTCTAGCAGCCACATTAAGAAGGTAAAAATAAACAAATGAGTTTTAGTAATTTATTTTACTTTACACAATATGTACCAAGTGTAATCAATAGAAAAATGTAATGAAAAAAAATGTAATGAGGCATTTTACATTATTTTTTTTCATAGTTTTTGAAGCCCAGGGTGTGTCACACACTTTCAGCACACCTTAATTTGGATTGGGCCGTATTTAAGTGCTCAAGAGCCTCGTGTGGCTTGTGGCTATTGGAGAGTGTGAACTAGGAGAAATGTCTATATACGGCAACCTTCTGTATGAGCAATACATTGACATTTTTTTATCCACCAAAAATTAATGTAGTACCTACTTATAGAGTATTATTAGAATCAAAGAAGATAATGTGCAATAGATAACACACTTTGCATGCAAGTCTGGCTCATAGTAAGGATTTTATTAATATTATCTATGTTATTATTGTCAGACGTTGTGTTGGGAACTGTGGCTACAAATATAATTAAGGTTCCACACGTTCCCTGGAGAAGGTCAGTGGTAAATGTGGACCAATGAGGTTTTATTTCAACGCACTTGGAGTAAATGAGTACACTCATGGCGCTGATTGCTACGTCTGCTATTTTGGGTACACCCCCTTCCTTCTGAAGGAGGCTGAACTGTGCACACTGTATTGTCTGGACTCCCTGGACAGATGGAATCATGGTGGTTGAGCCCACAGGAGACACCACCAGAAAATTAAGGACACTGGGAAGAGAGACACATTTCCTTCCTGGTCGGACTCCAAGTCTTTCGACGTAATACAGTCATGGCTCCCACTGCAACGCCCCTTACAGGGTTTTAGGATCGTGTCCCTCCATCCTTGGGCTTTCACCCCGACCTGTCACCTTTGCAAGACGCTGGGCACTTCATCATCCCGTTTGCCCCATTAGCTTCGCCCACCTCTCCATGCAGCCTCTTCATTTGTATGTTGTCTGTGCATGCTCATTGATTCCACAGTCAGCACCACAATCCATTCGAAATCCCACATTCTAGAATTTGTTTGTCCTCATTTGGGAGGTTCCACGTTTTTCATTTATTTTTTCCTCTTCATTCTCACCTCACCCTGAGAACCCCGGGGAAACTGCCTGGGGACGCAGCCATGTGTAAATTCCCTACTTTTGGTCACAGGTTCATGTGCTTCTTGGACAAGCATGTAGATGTTGTGGGAACAGCAGTCCTTTTGAATAAAATGGGGAAGGTGGATGAAATGGCATGTTTGCTCTGAGCTTCTAGAAGTCTGTGACCGTCCTGCTTGTGCAGTGTGGGAGAGTGACATAACGGGTAAGCAGTCATCTGTGGGACAAAGGCTCACTTCTCAATTTTCTTGACTTGCTCCTAACTGTTCCCTGGAGATGGCACTCCCTTCCCGACCCCATCCGGCTTGAAGTCAGAGAATGGCATGAACTCCAAAAAACCTGGTGAACTCAAGACTTGGAAACATGCTCTGGAATCAGAGATCTGCACAGACTTTCCTACAGAACATCCCAGAAACCTTTCAGGAATCACGTGCCTATATATCTATATCCTATAATTTTTCCAGTGAACTGTAGAGTAACTTGGAAACACAGTTAGTGACTGAATGTTTTGTGGTAGCTGTTACAAGTTTGCACAAACTGGATGCCTTTAAAATGTATTCTGTCACAGTTCTGAAAGCTAGAAGCCCACATTCAAGGTGTCCACAGGGTGGTGGTCCCTCTGAAAGGGGAGAATCCTGCCCTGACTCTTCCAGCTTTGGGTGGTCGCCCGCCATCCTTGGGGTTCTTTGGCTTATAGATGCTCACAGCAATGTCTGCGCCATCCTCACGTGACCTTCTTCCCGTGTGTCTGTCTTTGTCCAAATCTCATCTTCTTAAAGGAAACTAGTCATGGGATTAAGGGTCCACTCAAATCCAGCATGAATTTATCTTACACTGATTACATCTGCAAAGACCTTATTTCCAGAAAGGCCACATTCACAGAATCTGAGTGACTATTTGAGGGACACTTTTCAATCCAATACAGTCACAAAATCATTTTTATTGTAATATCCAGATTTCTCCTCAGCCTTTTACTCTAAATAGTCTGATGTTTGAATGTGTCTGAGTTATTCACATATGAGTTCAATTTATACAAATTTCAATGTGGATCATTTTCGTTCTTGGCAATTTTATATTCGTGTTTTCTCTGTATATTCAGTGTGAACTGTAATGTTTAATAGCATTTTTAAAATATCTTTATTCTTCTTAAGCCTAACACATCAAAGATAAGATTTTCCTTTTAGGCTTGTCAGTTAATATCTCCTCCTCTTCCATAGTTTATTTATAGTTAGCAGCTAATGTGAGAAATAGGTTCGGTATTTTACAATGACAGATGAAAACAGTTTATGAAGTAAGACATAAACCATGGAGGCATAATGTGTTATTTTTCTATGGTTCCTCCAGTAAATTGAATCAGACAGCAATCTGTTTGAAGATTCATCTCACAGTTGAAAAATAAAAATTTTAAATGAGCCAAGTACTAAGAGAAATAATTTAATTGAATAGTGGGCCCCTGTCATACTGAACTTGGGATAAAGAACATAACAACTCCAGTGCTCAGTTTGGTAATAAGTAGACAAAATAGAGAGTTGAGGAAACCCAGTCCTATCAATGAACGCCCCTTGGATGGAAGAAGATTGCAAATGACACTAACCATTTTGGGTAAGGAGACTAGAAAACAAGGTGCCTCGTTAGCGCAGTAGGTAGCGCATCAGTCTCATAGAAAACAGGCCTTTCGCCCCTGTGATAGAGAAGGAGCTTAAAATGATACCTGAAGAGAAATTTGGCCATCTCTGGCAAGTGTGATAAGATAGCCATGTTCCCACTCTGACTTCCAGAGAAAGATGATCCACACAGTGGTTGTGTTTCTAATGCTCTTTAGCACCTGGTGCCCATGAGCATGTCAAAGGAAATAGAGAAATAATAAGGAATCCATAGAAAAGGTGACAAAATAAAAAATAGTAAGCTGACAGGTGAAAAACACGGAATGAGTAACGTAAATGGATCAAATGTACTCGTTAATGCATGTATTTATTGGAAATTATTTATTGATCCTTTACTGTGTAACTGTCACTGTTCTAGGCAGAGGATACTCAGCAATGGGAGGAAGAAAAGAAAACAAATCCTCTGACTTTCTGAGAGAGATAGTAAACAAATTACATATAAATTAAATATATAAGTATGTGTATTATATATTATATACAGATAACATATATTATGTATATAATGCACATTGAATTATATTCTGTTGTATTGAATTGGATATCAATTATATATCATATATCGTATAAATAGGTTATATAAATATATACATAAATTATATGTCCTCCGTATATTATATAATACAGTATTACATATAATTTATTACAGTATAACATAGATACATACATATTAACAAAGTAAATGTATTGGAGAGTGTCATGTGCCATGGAAATTAAAGAAACAGGGAAATAGGATAGGGACAAGCAGAAGGGCTGAGCTGAAATTTTTAGTATGTTGGTTAAGAAAGGCCTCATTGAGGAGGTGACATCTGATCACATAGGAGAAGAGATGGAAGAGGGGCATCTGAGGGGAGGGTTTTTAGAGAGGGAGCTTCAGGGCGGTGGAGAAAGAAGCATGGCTGATGGCTGGAGGTCTGGTGGTGGCCAGAGTAGAAGCAGGAATGGGGACAGTCATTGGAGACCCAATAGCATTTCAGAAATGAGCTTGGGACCAGGGGAGTAGGGCCTTATGAGTCAATCTATGGTGATGGCTTTCACTCTGAGTGCAACAGGAAATCTGAGGAAGGTCTGAATAGGCATTTGGAAGAATTCTTCCACCACTGGGTTGAGAATAATTTAAAGAGGTCTACCATGGAAGTAAAGAGACAATTAGAAAGCCATTTTGATTGTACCAATGGAGGATGGATGGAATGTGTAGGGACCCAGAGGCAATGGGAATGATGGAAAGTGGTCCAACACTGGATACGTTTTGATGGCCAAGTCAACGGTATTAGCTGACGAGTTTGTTGAGGTGTGCAAGGAAAGAGAGCAGTCAGGAAAAATTCCAGAGTTCTGAGCCTGAACATCCTGAAGAGGGTTTGACTAGGAGAAATGACTTGACAGGAGCAAGGAGAGATGGGGCAATCTGGAGTTTAGTTTTGGAAATATTAACTTTGGGGTGCCTATTTGCTATTCAAATGCATGATATAATGTGCTGCTTAGAGCATGTTCTCCCCTGGATATATAAATCTGGGGGTCACCATTGTTCAGGTGGTCTTTAAAATACAGTGGAGACTAAGTGCCTACAATTAGCAGGAAATCTAAGGCCCATGACGTGCAGGAGCCACCAGATGGAAGAGAAGAGCTAACATTGTCAGATGTTGCTCTGGGGCCAAATAAGATGATGACCAAGAAGGAACCATCAGATTTGGCACTGCATGGACCAGAGGGCAGATTCACAGGGACTCTCCCAGAGGCATTTAGATGAAGGTCTGACTGGTATTAGTTCAAGGGAGAACGGACAAAGTCAGGGAGAACGAATAGGGTTGTCTTTGGAAGAGTTATGCTTAAAGGAAGAGCAGAAAATATAGGAAATAATTGGTATGAAAAATTAGAGCCAGAGTTGATTTGCTTTTTGCTTTTTGCTTTGCTTTGTTAAGATAAAGTAAAAAATAACATGCTTTGTATGTTGATCCAAGGATCCACCCGAGGGGGGAAATCTGAAGGTATGGGAAAGAAGGGTGAATTCCTGGAGCCATTTCATAATGAAGACAAAAGTGGGTGAATCCAAGTGCACAAGTTAAAGGTATGACCTTGTCTAAAGATGGGCAAGTCATTTATAGTAGAGGAGGGAAGGCAGGTAACCACACTGAAGCAGATACACAGGTGGGGGAGGATTGGATGGAGTTCATGGTATTTATCTTCGGATTGCCTCTCACAGTTATAAATAGGAAAAAAGGTCAGCTTCTGAGTGTGAAGATTAAAATCTGGGGGCTGAAATTTCTGCTTCTACCCATGATGGATACCCACCTTCTACCATAAACACACCAGACAAAACACATGAAACAACAGTGTTCAGACATTGGAGTATAGGCAAAATGCTAATGAGGATGCAGTGCCAGTTGGAACTCTCATCCATGCTGATGGGATGCAAACTTGCAAAGTACCTGTGGAAAACCCTTGGGAGGTCTACTATAAACTTAAACATCTTCTTACTCTATGACCTGGCAATCCCATTCCTAAGTATTTACTGAAGAGAAATGAAATACATTCACCTAAAAAACTATATACAAAAATTTTTAGCAGCTTTATTCATAATTGCCAAAAACTGGAAATAACCCAAATGTCCTTCAACTGGTAAATGGATACGTAAACTCTGCTACCTATACCCAGTGGGATTTTATTTGGCAATAACAGAGAATGAGCTATTGATATAGCATGGATGATCCCCCAAATACAATACGCTAAGTGAAAGAAGTCAGGCTCAAAAGCCTGACTAATGTATGTTTCCATTTATGGGGCATTTGGGAAAGGCACAAATATAACCACACTAGGGGTTACCAGAGATTAAGTCTTGGGGAGGTCTCACTACAAAGGAATAGCATCAGGAAGAAATTTTGGGGCTGATGGAACTTCTCCATTTATTGACTGTGGTGGCGGTTACATAAATTTCACACATTGTTTAGACCCTTATAAATATATGCTACAAAGATTGTCTTTTCTTATATTTTAATTTTATACAGTATATTTAAAAATTTTAAGTAAAATGAACAATTTCCTAGGGAAATATTAATTATTAAAATTGGCTCAAGGTATGATGGGTTTATACAGGAAAATAAGTATAGAAGAAATTCATAAATGTGGGTCAAAACACATCAAACTGATCCAAGCAAATATGCCCAATTGGTTTTCGACAGAGGTGCAAAAGAAAGTCAATGGAGGAAAAAAACTTTTTCTGACAAATGGTGCTTGATCAGTTGGACATACATTTCATTCTTTGCACAAAAATCAACTCAGAATGGATCATGGACTTACCCTTAACCCATACAACTCTAACACCGGCAGGAAAAATACCAACATAGGAGAAAACATTCAGAGCCCAAGGCTGGGTGAGGTTTTTAGACTTGACACCAAAGCATGATCCCTAGGAGCGAAAATTGATAAATTGGACTACATCAAAGTTAAAAACTTTTGCTCCAAGAAAGATCCTGTGTTTCCTGGGATAAAAAGTCAAGCTATAGACTGGGAGAAAATATTTGTAAAACACCCAGGCCTTGTACCTAGAATCAATGAAGAACTTTCAAAACTCAAAATTAAAACAGTTAGAAAAGTACGTTTGGAAAATGGGCACAAGACATGGGCAGACATTTCACCAAACAGAACACACAGATGACCAACTATGCACAGGAAGTATGTTAAGCCTCGTTAGCCACGAGGGAAACAAAACTAAAATGAGATATTGCTACACACCTATTATAATAGCTAAGAAAAAAAATTGTGATAACACCAAGTGCTGGACAAGATGCCAATAAATAGGATCACTTACACATTGCTGGTGGGAATGCAAAGTGGTGCAGCCATGTGAAAAATATTTGGCCGTTTCCTGCAAAGCGAAACATGCTCTCACCAGAGGACCCAGCAGTTGTTCTCTCCTATACTAATTCCAAAGAAATGAAATCTTAGGCTTCCACAAAAGCCTGTACGTGGATGTCCATAGACACCTTATTCATAATAGGAAAAAACTGGAAAAAACACACAAATTTCCTTCAGTGGATGAAGGGTTAAACCAATTGTGGTCCAAACACCTCGGACATATTTCAAGGGAAATATGCTGAGCAAAGAGCCAATCTCCGAACGTTACATACTACAAGAGTCCATTTATAGAACATTCTTGAAATAACAAAATTGTAGAGATGGAGAGCATGTTAGTGGTTTCCACAGGTTAATGATGGGGTGGAGGAGGGTGTGGCTGCCAGGGAAGACTTGCGGGGGCATCGTAATTGTGGGGGTGATAACACAAGTCTACACTTGTGATCAAATTGCACAGAACTAAACACGTGCAACAAATGAGTATTTATAAGACTAAGAAATCTCTATAAGCAGTGTGGGTTACACTAATTTCAATTCCGGGTTTCGATGCGGTGTTCTAATTATCCAAGATGCTACCCTTGGCCCCTGCAGGGAGTGCATGAAAGACGCATGGGTCTTCCCTGTACATTTTTTGCACCTTCCTGTGAATCCAGTAAAAAGTTAAATAACAATACATGGCAACTACATGTGCAGATGTATATGTGTGCGATTATCATCAAACTGTTCATTTTACTTGGCCTAGTAATTCCGATTTTAAGAATGTAGCTTAAGGAAATCATTATAAAGTTGCCCAATGGGGTTTATTAGAGCAGAGTCAAGAACAGCAAAACTTTGGAGAAAAATATGTACTACTAGCAAGAAAGGAAGTCCCATGGGGCTCCTGGGTGACTCAGATGGTTAAGCATCTGCCTTCAGCTCAGGTCATGATCCCAGGGTCCTGGGATCGAGCCCCGCATAGGGCTCCCTGCTCAGCGGGGAGTCTGCTTTTCCTTCTCCCTCGCCTCTCCCCCTGCTCATGCTCTCTCTCTCTCTCTGTATCTGTGTGTCTCAGATGAATAAATAAAATCTTAAAAAAAAAAAAGAAAGCAAGTCCCAAATATATTGTGTGAGTTGCAAATAATTTTTAATACAAAGGGAAAATCATACTATGACATGTATTAGAATATATGATGTTGTAAAAACATATATAGAACAACTCTTATTTTGTAAAGCTTGCTCCATTGACCACTCCTGAAGCCAGCCAATCAGAGATTTCCCCCTTTCTACTTAAAGCTGGTCAACTGGCAGATGCAAAGAATATGCATTCATTGCTAAAAGGTAACCCAGTTCCTAAACAGTCCTAAACATCCACCAATCCCTAAAGCCACACTGCCCAAATCCCTGCATAGGATCAGCTCCCTGCTGTGCTCTGGGGGTTGGGGCTTCTCAGCCTGGCTTTCTCAGGCTTAGGCGAATGATAAACGCAGATACTGAGTGGCCTATTCCCTTCATCAGCAGCGGCACCGGCTGTGGCCAAGCAAACGGAAAAGTACTGGCCGAAAGCAAAGAAGGGCTGAGAACGGTGAGTCATGAGATCTTCGGGAACATCATCAGAAACTGAGGATAGTCTCGTTCTCTCTGGAAAAGGGGTGGCACAACCACCTTCTAGATTTCTAGGGCAACAAAGGAAAGTCAGCCCACAGGTTCAAGCACATCACAGGTCCCAGCGATACTTAGAAGGCTCCCAGCATACACCAGTGCTTCTTAGGAGGCTGCACCTGGCACTCCTGTGTCATTGGGCACTCCATCCAGTTCTGCACGCGTGGGACCACCAAGACATCTCCTGTGTCTCCATGTGTGTCTCCACGTCAGTCTGACCTCATTTGGTTTTCTACACGCATAGGAATCAGTGGGACAACCCCAAGGGCTGGTATTTTCCAGCTACGGACACAGAAGTCCTTTCCTTTACTCTGGTCCTGTTTGCACTGAACAATTATAATTTTATCGACCAGAATAATCAGCCCAGACATCCCTTCTCAACAAAGACTAGAATAGTTGCCCATCACAGAAGATGGGTCATGGTGAAGAGTTTGACCAAAGTTCTATGTTCCAAATAGCCCAGATGCTAAGCAAATATTCATTTGATTTGAGAGATCATTCATATTCGTCCATCAGCCCCAAGAGGAAGCATACTTCCTCATGTGAATATTCCTTTGATCATGACAATTCTCTGTGCATCTCAGCTTCATCAGGTGTCCATTCTGGAGATTAACTTGTATGTATTCAATCATTTTCATGTCTTCTATGTCCCCCCCGCCCCGCCCCATACCAGGGAATCGGGCAAATGCCAAGTGAAACAGCCTCTCTTCTCAACGCTGAGGGACGAAGCTGTCCTGACCACAGTCGCATGCGTGCAGTGTGGCGTGCCTGGGCGGGGGGAAGCCACGCCATCCGGGAAAGCAGGTGCTAGAAACTGACGCTTTGCCAGTGAGCCCACGTCCTCAGATTCAGGCCCCTCCAGTGCAACAAGCACAGCTTTTGGTCAGCCTCCTGGAAGGTCCTGCGTCTGTTCCCTTTTGTTTGCTAGAGAGAGAGCATTCCCATAGATTGGAGACCCGGTTGGAGCTGCCCTGCTGCCCCCTCCATCCCCTGGAGCCACACAGAGAAGCCCGTGAGGAGGACACCCGGCTGGGGAGTGACAGACACTGGATCATGAATTTTATGGCAGCCACATATTTCCAGGTAAGATTCAGTTGGCGGCCTCCTGTGACACTCAGCTTTCTAAGAAGCTGTCTGTCCCTCTGGTCACTCCCTCTCTGTGTCTCTCGACCAGGGCAGGTCCAGCCCTGGGCAACAGCTCGCCCTCCGGGAGCTGAGCCCTCTCGCGGTGGCCAGCTTGGCACCTGCTGAGGGTCGCCAGCAAGCTCGCCAGCCTCACGGTGGGTCGTTCTACACTCTGTCCACGGCTGACCTCCCACAGGTGTCATCAACATGCTTTACCATTACCATTTACCATGTGAAAAGAGTGACAATAATGGTCAGGTTATTGTTAAACAAGATAAATTGTTATAAATTATAATTTTCCCTTAAAACATTTTTAACAGCACGTTAACTGATAAGGCACAATGGAGGGGAAGAGAAAAGAGAGGTTGCTAAGGAAACAGTAGGTTTAAATGAGCATCAGAATGAATAGGCAGGTAAAATGCATGGAAACTGGCTCTATAATTAAGCTCTGTCACTGTTTCACAATTGATAGTGGTCTGTGCTGCAGAGATGACGGGCCTATTTTCTTATCCAGAGGAATAATGAGTGAGATCAGATGCAATCTGTTCCCCTTGGCCAAACTCCCTAATTCCCCAGCCCTGAACTTTGGTCGTGCCCTTCTGGTGAGACCCACATTCATATGTGTGTCTCTCTTATTCTCTGTTTCCCCGACCTCCCATCCAGGAGGACAATAGGCAGAAGCCCCCACCACAACTCAGGGCTCCTCCATGCAATTCCTGTGTCTGAGGACTGCAGGGGAGGCAATGGGCAGTCCCAACATTCAGGCCTCTGCCCGTCTGTGCAGCCCGGCCTGGCCAACGGTCCCAAGAACAGCAGTCTCTTTGTCTGAAGATGGAAATACTACAAACCATCAATAAGGCTGATTTTCAGACAGTCAATGTGCACTGAAAGGAGACATTTCCCTGAGAATTGCCTGGCTGGTTTCCTGACTTACAGTGCACTTTCCTTCTTTAAGTTTTATATTTGTTTGTTTCTTTTATATTAAAAGTAATTGCTCTGGGTTTGATAAACAGAAGCCATATTCCTATGGTGATTGATGGTCAATGAAAGAGGGGGGGGGTCTCATGAATAGGGAGAGAATTGACAATAGAAAAGCCTAGATTGAGAGAGAATGACAGGAGACAGGGAAAGACAGACGGAGAGAGACAGAGACAGACAGAGACAGAGAGGACAAGATAAGACAGCAGGCATTGAAGGGGCAGAGAAAGTCCTGCAGGACTGGGGGAGGGGAGGAAGACGGGAAGAAGTGAGGCCTGAGTCCCCCATGAATAGAGGAGCCTCCAAGGGCATAAGCAGTGGGTCTGTGGTCCAGGAACCTTATTTACCACTCCTTGAAAACTCACAGCAATCCAGAAACTCAGGTAATCAAGGTAATCAAGGGTCATAGATGAACTGCCCCCCGTGAGTCCCACTGCATCTTCCCTCTGCTCTACTTTCTTATCAGTCAGGCCTCTTGCTGCAGAAGAGCCTGGCCCAGCGCCTGCAGAGGTGGGTCCCTTGACCTCCCCGTTCCTCACCTGACCCCACGACTTGGGCCCCGTCGCACAGAGCTGCCAGGATCCTGGGTCTACCACGCCCTGACTGCGTCTCTGCTACTCACATTCACAGATCTGGATGCAGGGCTCAAGTCTTGTGCCACAACATCCCTAGGGAGGACCTGGCTATGCCTAAGGAGTCGGGAATGGGTTCTTCCCTTGTCCAAACCCCAAACTCTTCTTGCAGGAGGGAGGAGGGCGTGCTTTGTTTCCTCAGTTAAAAGGCGAGCTTTGAGAGTGTGAAATTCGATGCTCGTGATGCATTTCTAAATTTGTTCTCAAACCTGTTGGAACAATAGGACCGAAAGTTTTAGAATTGCCTCCAATCACTTGACTTGGCAGGAGAGGGAGAAACATAATGATATAAGACAGCAATCATCTGCCTTTCCAGAAATGTGGGTAGAATCAGAGAGAGGGTTTTGTTGAGCAGAATTCAATTCTGTCGTAATGTAAGGGCGGGCTTTCCTGTGTCACGAATGTTTTAATCCTGACGTTTTATGTGAGGGTCTGGATGGAGCCTGTTCAACATTAGAAGGAGACACCACCCGGGTGTGTCTGTCCTCAGAGGGCACTCTGTTGCGAATGACAACTAATTTTTAAAAAATGCATCAGTTTTCCCGCTCCTGCATTATTAGACTGTGGTTACAACTGTGTTTAAATAACTCTTACGACCAGGTCCACCTAGGCATGAATGGCAAACAGTTGCAAGGGTGATTGGAGGATCCTCCTGGTTACAAAACTGTCTCCTCAATCAATTCTTAGGGTTCCCACTGGCATGCAAGCTCCATGCGTCTGGGAGGGGCTCGGTGCTGAGGAGGTGTCCCTGCCACACTGGGTGAAGTAATCGTTTTCTGGAAGCCCCTCCTTCAAATGCAAACCTGCCACTGGGGTGGGGGGATGTTAACAAACACTGTGGCTTATCCGCTCCATGGCTCACCCTGGACTGCGGGCAGTGAGCCTCTCGGGGAGGGCGTGGCCACAGGGACACCGGCCCGTTTTCTCCTGAGAAAGATCAGCAAAGAAACAAGAAAAAACCTGCTTATCTTATCACATAACATAGAGCTCGAGGTGATCCTAATGGTCTGTCCAACTCTATTTATTGACAGCAGCTTGCTTCCCAAAGTCATCTGGTGCAGGCATTCACAAATCCCATGGAGCATTCATTCCTCATTACCTGGAACACGGGGCATTTCTCTCTAAATAAGATGAGTCCACAGGCCAGCCTCTGGTCATGTCAACCACACTCGAAAACGGTCTTTTCAAGGTGACTGTGACCAGGGGGGAGGGCACACGCTCTTCCCTCAGAGTCCCCCTGATCCTCGCCTGTGTGGTTGTGATGTCCCTTGCTATCTGGGCTTCCTTTCCGCTCAGCTCCTAGAAAGAACTGTCTCCTGAAAAACGACATCGAGCCCCACCCTTGTGCTGCACACACTTAGCACATGTGACCTACACACACTTAGCACACTCAGGAAAAGAGAAAAGGTCATGGGCGAGATTCGCTCTTGTTGGCGGGACAAAGGACTGGGGAGCGTCTGGTTTCACGCCTGAGCTGTGTGACCCAGAGCGGCCGCAGTTGGCTCTGAGGCCAGCCGGGCTCGCCCAGTGCAGGCCACCCGGGGGGCCACAGTGGGTCTGGGTGGGAGGCCATGCACAGGTGGACTGGTGACCAGCGCAGGCTCCAGTCAGACCAGCCAGTGCAGGAGCCCGGTGTCCTGTGCCAGGGGGTGACCCATGACAGGTAACATCGTATCTCAGAGCATCAGCAATCACACCTGTGTGACAGGGGTGGTGACGCCCGCCTTGCAGGCTGCTGACGGACCTCACGCCCGCTGAGCAAATGGTACTCTTTTTTCAGAGCTGCAAGGCTGTAGAGAGTGAGTACAAAGTCTTGAGACTGCATTCAAATATGATTCTGCTCTCTGTTCCCTAGGAAAGGACCTCAGACCTGCCGCTCACCTCACCTTCGCTAACCCCCTGGTTTCATCAGCAGCAAAATGGGCAATAACAGTACTATGTAGCTGAACACGCTGTATGAAAGTAAGTTTGGCAAAATGGATATTGATTTGGGTTTATCTATACATCCCCATTTACATATCTCTATCATTTATCTACCGTCTACCTATGATCTATCATAATCAATCTATCACCCATCTACCACCTAGCTATCATCCATCCATCTACCTATCACCTTCCTATATTTCCCTATACTCATTGCCTAGAATGTAGACATATTCCACAGTGAATGACAGCCCTTACTATAAGCATCTTCGTGAAGATTTTTCTGAATTATACTTTCACTTGAACACCATACTTCCTGTACATAATCATGTGCTTTTAATCCGATTCTCATTGATAAAAACATTTCGCTGACTCACGTGTGATTTCTGTAGCTATGTAATGACAGTATTTTGGAAAGAGAAGGATAAAATCTATGTGCACTTCCTTATGCTCATGCAGGGCATTTAACTGATGAAATAATAACAACGCTATTTCACCTCAGATGCCTCTCCACCCGATGTTGACTGGCCTGCAGCTTACCTATTCCATCTATATCCACCATGTTCAGAATTGACACTGACCTCAACAGTTTAACTGAGTCTGATCAGTTGCTGAGAGAATTCATTTCTTCAGCTCATGGCTGGACCGGAGGCACCTGCAAGGCACACGCCGGGTAGAAGGGCAGCAGGTTGGGACTAACGCAGCTGAGCAGAGGGAGCTCTCCCAGCTCCTGCTGGGAGAGGAGAACAAAAACAGAACTTGCAAGACAAAAACAAATAAAAAATCTGAACACTAATGCTAGTCTCATATATACTTGCCTTCAGAGAAAATAAAATAGCAGCAGGAGGGGAAAGGGGGAAAACACAAACAGGCGTCAGAAGGAGAAAAGAAGCATCGCTGCGGTAAAAACAGCATCACAACAAGTTAATAACACATGAGTGATGCTTATGAAAAACCAGGACTTGGATGGTGAAAAGCAGAACCAAGACAAAAACAATCAACTGACTGCTTTCACAAGCATAGGAAGGAAAGACAGTACAGGCACTTTGGGAGCTTGGCTGGGAGCTCACAAAGCTTAGTCACACCGTGTGCGCACCGCGTGGACATCAATCGAGTCCTTGGGGGATTTCCCACCTGCTTTGGAAACTTGTGTTCCAGCAAAATCCTGCACACAAATGACGCTTACAGCGTCATTATTCATAATCACCAGAAATTGGAACAAAAAAGATGTCCTTCCATAGGATAATGAATAATCAAACTATGGGACAAGTGAAAACACTATCCAGCAAATAGACGGAACGAGGCATCAAGCAACGCAGAGCTATGAGTGAGTTTAAGTGGGAAAAGCCAGCTGAAAAGGCCGAGTGCTACATGAGCCGTTTGATAGGAGGTTGTAAGAGAAGAATGGCTGAGAAATGGAAAGAGATCACTGGTTGCCAGGAGCTTAGGAGGGGATGGGGGATCAGGTAAAACAAGGAGTGAAGCCATCGAGTGGGCGCTGCAGTGGTGGGGATATGCCACGGTGCACTTGTCAAAATCCTTACAGCTTCACAGCACGAAGAGCAGACCTCAGTGTGTGCAAATTTAATATGCATATCTACACTTACATCAAGAAATCCCAGAATGGAATGCAGCATGGGACAAAACAATCAAACTCAATTGCAGTCATGGGAAGCGATCTCACTGCGGGGGTGGGGGAAATACTGACCTAAGTCACTTGGAAACGAGTGGAATCTGAGACCAAATACAAAGTGTGTACAACATGGTACACTAGTTGATAAAGTTGTTTCCCGTGGGGGTACAAATGAACAACCCTGGAACCACTACCCGTGTAGACTGGACTCGAGCAGTTACGTAAATGGGCGGCAGACGGCAGCTCTCAGGAGCTAGTGTTCTCATCTGCAGTGCAGAGGTTGAAGAAAAGCAAGGGAGGAGGCTGGAGGATTCATGTAGTGCTGGATCAGAATTGGACACAGCACTATGAACTCCTGTGTAGCTTAATATAGAGACAAGAACTACATCTAGAAGCATTTATATACCTGTGTGTATACAGGGGTTACCATGCACACACATCTCCTCCTTGTGTCAGCTGAGAGATCTAGAAAGAATGCCCCCCACACCCCGCTAGCAATGAGCACAACATTACATTTGGATTTGTCACCATTCCCCAATAATGTGGCTCCTTGGAGATGAGTCTGCTTCTGGGACCAGGGCAGGAAATGTACAAGATGAGCCTGGTGCATCTGGAAGTGCCAGAAAATAAGAAAGTGTTACACACATACACAGAGTCAATGATGGGCTTTGTCAAAGGAACACAGAAGTCCATTGAGGAATTCTCAATGGCCAAAGCTGGAATGATCTGTGCAGTAAGATAGATAACAGTAGTATGGATTGAGTTATTATGCAAAATATAAAATAAAATATCCACAAGCCCACAGTGATATGAAGAGAAGCTTAAATACATGGAGAACAAGAGACATATCTCCTATGCAGAAGAATTGCTAACAATGGTTGGACACCGCACCCTCAAGGTGGTGGGCTGTAAGTCACCATTCCGCATGCATGCTCTCCACATAGCAACTTCCTCCCAAGGAGCAGGTGTTGAAAGATGGTACAAAAGGAGGACTTTACAGTGGAAAAACTTGGCACCCAGCACTTTAGCTGGGTGCTCCAGCTTGGCATCAACAGAAATGTCCTGTTGACAGTACCTGCCCCTCCCAGGTGTGGTGAGAACAGAACTTCATGATCTCCCTCCAAAATACACATAATCTCTGTCTGTTTATGAGGGAAACATCTGAGAAATCTGAAATGGGTACATTCTACAAAATACTGTCCACTACTTCTTAAAGCTGCCAAGACCATTTCAACCAATGAAAAGTCTGAGAAACCGTCAGAGCCGAGAGGAACGGGAAGATGTCATGTGGCGTCCCTCATGGGATTCTGGAGCAGAAAAGGGACATTATGTAGAAGTCAAAGGAAATATGAATGATGTATGGACTTTAGTTAATGATCATGTATCAATACTGGTTCATTAATTGTGATAAATATGCCCTATTAATCTACTAAGATATTAGTAACAGAGGGCACTGGCAGTGGGTCATATGCGTGCCTTCTATAACATCTTCACAATATTCCTGTAAATGAAAAATGATTCTAAAATTAAAAGTTTCTTTAAGAAAACTATAGGACATCATAATATTATTCAGAAAGAAAAAGTACTTAATTGTATCTTTCAATGGTATGAGTGGGTTAAAACCAGCGACCACCAAGTGGGATCGCTTGACTTAAGATTTCTTCAACTCATGTATGATTTGAGGAGTCCAAAATAGGAATTAGGAAGAATGGCCCTATAAAGGGGATAAAGTAGATGGTTTCTGCACCACGAGGGTGAGGAAGAAGATATGCAATGGTGAACATCACAGGCTCTGCCCAGATGAGGTTTGATTTGACCTTCAGAGAAATACTCCTCCTCGGATACAAATCTTCTTTCTTTGGTACTTTAAAAAGGGTCTTCTTTTTCCGGGCAGTAGAAAGCACAGTTGGAGAAGTGGACTCGGGAATGAAGAGGATCTGCAGGGAAGACGGCAGGTCTCATGGAGTACCTAAGGTCCCTGTGTCTGCGAAGGTAACACGCTCACCGGGAGGAGGCGCGGGCTGGGAAGCAGGCTGCGGTGCAGTTCCAAAGCAGCTTGAGTACACGTCTTCCCACAGTGCAGTGAGTCATTCACAGAGTAACCGAGAGATGGAAAATTAATGAGGGCAATTTTAGAATCAGGGCGCTCATTAGAGTGCCATGTGTATGCTTTGAATTAGAATGGGAACAACAGAACAAAGGACTCTGAAGGGTGTCCTTTTGCCTTTAATTGTTCTCAAGCTTCCACCTCTAGACAGCTGGGCACAGGCCGCCTTGGAGCGGTACCACCTGAGCCATCGGAACCGCTGACTTAGAAAGGGGCAGATGAAGGAGCAGATGAGTGGCTCAGCTCCAGTGCTGAGCGAACGCATGTTCCCTCCAGTACAGCAACCACCACAGCCTGTGAACGACATAAGATCAGAGTCACGCACCGTCGTTTGAAGGGTAAAAGGTGTTCTTGCCTTGTAAGTGTTTGGTGATGACAAGTATTTTAAGAGTATTACCATGCAAGAATTACATAAGTGATGACACCATTAAAATACATCAACCTATGTTTTAAAGTAGTAGGAAAGTTTTGAGAAGCAGAAAAATGAAGCAGATTGACAGGCACAGAGAGACAGCTGTAAGATGCAAAACCCATGTCCATGATTTTGCATGAAACACCCTAGCAGGCCACTGATCCTGCTGGAATCAGAAAAACTGGTCTCTTATTTAATCTGATAACTCATCTCCTTAAGAATAAGTTTGTGCACCATTTTGAGATTTGCACCATTTGTAGATTCATCAGATTTTTCTGGACTATCAGACTTGAATACTAAATTAGAGGAATCATTTTTACCAGTTTCAGTTTTCGAAATGATGATTTCTGTTATGTAAATCACCTTGAAAGCATTACTATTTAGGATTACTTACTCAGAACAATTTTGGATTTATAAACCCTGATCTAATTGTAAACCCTGATCTACTCTGTCTGGCTTTGAAATTTCATCAAATTAAAAATATATATATATATCTCTATATTTTTTGCTGTACCTTCAAGTAAGAATTTAATTAGAAACAAATGGTATTTAGGGGTAACCAATGCTGAAAAAAAGTTTTCAAATATTTTCTTTTTCCATCTTTAGCCTCAAATTCATGAATCAGAATATTGTTTAGAATCAATTATTTTGCAATTTGTCAGAGTTACATAAATTAGGAAATTTGTTAGACACTATGAATAACTAGAACAATGTACATTTCAATAAAATGAAAATGTTGTCCATGCATAAAAATGCAAGAATAAATGGAAGCCTTAACTCTCTGTGTACATGAACATAGTAGTCTAATGAATAATATGTGATCATTTTAATTCAGTTCCAAATCTTTCCCATTTTGTTTTGTGTCATCAGTAGATATTCTTGAATCAATTACAAACTGTTCTTTTTTTAAAGACTCAATTATCTTTTATTGTGTGCAATAAGGGTAAGAAACAATGAAACATATGGGAAACATATAGAGATAATATATAAGAACTATAGTAAAAGATGTCTGCCATTTATTTTATTTTTGCTTTTTTCATATTCATAATTAGCCGTGATTTGGATCTATTAGTGTGTTTTTGTTATTTTATTGAATTCAGAGCTAAGTCCAGTGGATACAAAGAGCCCTATCCAAGGGTATTACCAAAACAATAGCAATCTGCTCCGTTTGCAGCTGCCCATGGCTAGGATCTCTGTTGGGGCAACAGGAGCCTGGCTGGGAATTTAAAAGGAATTTCTGGAGAATTGATGACCACAGGGAGCTTTGAAAAGCTTTGACATATTCTCAGACATCTAGAAGGCTGTGTGCATGGGGGAGTCCTTGTCTATGCCTCCGGAAGACAGGGGGCAGGAGGAGGCTCCCAATGCTTATCTAGCTAACCCTGAAGCCCTGTCCAAGCAGAAAGAGAGCACTAAGGCTGTCTTGTGATCTTTCCAAAGTTTGGAGGCATGCCTTCCCACATAGATCCACTTGGCCAAGGGTGAGAGACAAACAGGCAAACCATTTGAGACAAATCTTCCAACCTGTCATTGACAGACCACTAAATTATACTAACCCTGAGGTAAATTTAAACCAGACTTAAAAATCAAACAAGCTCAAAAAAAAAAAAAAAAAACAAAACAAAAAACAGCAGTAAACTCAGCAGCAACAAACTGAAGGCAATACAGAAACTATAGAATTAACCCAGACGAAAAACAAAACCACACACAAGATGCCTGCCAAAACCAAAAGACCCTGGAGAAAGGATCCGAAACCAGACTTGCTACAATGTATTGTCAAAACAGTTAAGTTTCAACAACGAAAACATGTAAGATGAGCAAAGAACAGGAAAATGCACCACATACAGAAGGGGGAAAAGCAGCCAGCAGAATATGCACCTGAGAGATACAGTAAACAAAAGCTTTCAATAAAGTATCATGAATATCTTCAAAGAAGTAAAGGGAAGTATGTCTAGCAAATTATAATAAAATAAAATAAAACATGTCTCACTGAATAGAGAATATTGACAGAGACATATAAATTATAAATAGAACCAAATTAAAGAATCTGGAATTGAAAAATATAGTAATGTAAATGAAAATTTAACTAGAGGGGCCCAATGACCTATTTGAGCTTGCAGAACTGGAGGCTGAGTCAATAGAGATAGTCCAGTGTTGGGAGCTGAAATGAAAAAGAGGGAAGAGGGGAGCCTGGGTGGCTCAGTCGTTAACTGTCTCCCCTCAGCTCGGATCATGATCCCAGGGTCCTGGGATCGAGCCCCACATTGGGCTCCCTGCTCTGCAGGAAGCCTGCTTCTCCCTCTCCCACTCCCCCTGCTTGTGTTCCTTCTCTCGCTGTGTCGCTCTCTGTCAAATAAATAAAATCTTAAAATAAATAAATAAGTAAGTAAATAAATAAATAGGGAAGAAAAGTACACAGAGATTCAGAAGCCTGCAGGACTCCATCAAGCAGACCTTCCCGATGCATGAGTGGAGTCCCAGAAGGAGGAGAGAAATATAAAGCAAGAGAAAAAAATATTCGATGACAAATATTCATGCAGAAATCCAAGAAACTCAATGAATTCTAGGTAGATCTGACCCTAATGGATTCAAAATTCAAACCTAGAGATATCCCAATTACACTGATGAAAATAACAAAGATTAAGCCGAGGCATGCAAACATTTTAGCACAATACGTGGCACAAAATCTTTGCTCAATATACATTAGCAATTGTTGATAGTATGCATGAGACACTATTCAACAAGAGGGTAACATTTATTGAATTACTGATGGGCAGACATGTTTATTCATTATTTTATTAAATTCTCATTTTAAAAAATCCCTTTCTTGTCAACCTCCCTGCCCTATCTTCACCTGATTTACTATCTCCCCCTTATCTGAACAGATCCCACGACCTTCCAGCTGTATCCCTAGGAACTACCATGACATGTTCCCTGCATCATTGTCCAAATCCTCTTTCCAATAGAAATCTGATACTATTCTTTCTGTTTAAATGTCTACACTAATTTCCTACTTCTCTCTCTCAGGACAAAATCCATAAGTCTTGCCAAGCCTTAAGCTTGTCCCTGGTAAATGTCTCAGCTTTCTGTCTCTTTCCCTCAAGAATCCAGATGTTAGACTTCACTTGGTTCTCAAACTCTGCCATAAGCTCTGCTTCCAAATGGTTAATTAATCTAGCTTCAGCTCAAATACCCTGTTCTCAGAATGGCACTCCTTCCATGACTTCTACACTCACATGGGCCCCTTGCTCTTTGCTTCCAGTGGTGCCACACGAGCCCCCGTTGTGATACTCTTCACAGTTTGTTATAATTACTTTTTTAAAGTACGTCTTTCTTGCTAGTCTCTAAGCCTCATAAAAACAAAAACACAGTATGACTCCATTCACCACCAAACACGCCACAATTAGCTCAGTCCTTGTGTCGGTTAGATGGATGGGTACAGTATTCAAGGCCGGCTGCATTTTCTTTCAAAATCTTGGATTCTTCCAAGAGTTAGTGTTGGCCAACTAAAATGAAAAAATTATTCACTTCCAGTGGAGAAAAGGGAGTATTTTATTGTTTGTTCAAGATGGTACAATGAAGCATGTAAATACATTTAAGAAACACACAGAGATCTAAAACAGGATCTGTAATAAATTATAATAAGAAAAGCAATGTTTCAAGAGGTAGCAATTGAGATATATCTAACTCTCATGTTCACCTCTCTTTCCAATTTTTTGCTGCTGAGGAAAACGACATTTTAACAAACACATTGTCCTTGTCTCAGTATGCTCTGTGATTTTGGGTGACGTCTGATGGAAGGTGTAGCTACCTGTTGGTTCAGGTGTAAGGTTTAATTTTTTTTCTCCTGGGACTGGTTCTTCTTTTCATAACTCACGATCATCTGGCAGTTGGCTTCCCATTTTGAAAGGGCTCCCTCCCTCTCCAGGGTTTTGGGTTTTGCCCAGCAGCCGCTGTGTCTTCATTTTTCCTGAGGGTGTGGGTGTGGAGTGCGGCCGCCGAGACACTCAGCACTGTGTGTGTTTCTGCCTGCTCACTCAGAGGAGGTCCCAGGTTCTCACCTGCCCCTGCCCCGCCCTCTGTCTCCTGCCCGTTACGTGTTCTCTCCTTTCTACTGCAGTGGTGTTGCCATGAAGAACTACTACCGTTGACCCGCTTTTGTTTGTTTGGCAGACTGCAGTAAACCAAGGTAAGAGGGAACAGTTGGGAGTAAGAGGTAGATATCGGACGTGAAGGCTAGAAATGTATTATTTTGTGGCAAGGTTTCACTGGTTTGGTTTTATGGAACTGAACCATGGTGAAAGTATGGGTACAGCCTAGTGTGTGAGCGAGATAATGCTACAGAGCTCCCAAGTTTGCTCCGGGATTTGACTGTGTGATCCTGGGCAAGTCACTCACCTTCTCTGGGTCGCATCTTTAAAACAGACGTAAGAGTTACACCAACATCATAGGATGTTGTGCAGAGTAAATCACATAAGTACTCGGCACAGTGTCTGATCGTCGGTACATTTCGATCAACATTTCAATCTTCAAATTCACATTACACGTACCGACGACTAACAATGTTCAAAAAAATGTGTTTTGTATGATTATCTTGTGTAGATAACTTGTCTTTATCTTCTTTCTGTTCAACTCTCTCATGTGCCCCTCAAGGCCAAGGCTGACATTGCAGGAGAAAGTCCCAGGATTTGCAGATACCTGCTCTGGAATGTCTTTGGCTCTTGTGACTCTTCACTTGTTTGCTCTCCTGCATTTCTGTCTTCTCTTCTAGGAAACTGTAGGTTTTAAGTAAATGGAAAAAAAAACCAAAAAACTATGGGGAGCTTGGAGGAATGGCAGCAATACTCGATCTCTGAACATGGTCTAGAAGAATATTTGGGAACTAATGAACTAATGTCAAGGGTGGAAAATGTCTGACTCGTGCCCCCAAGGAAAGCTACCCAAAGGGGGATGTAGCATTGAGAGCAAATCCTTGAACTTCAGTGGGACCTTGGACTTGCAGCTTAATAGTCATCTAAATATTTAATCATTCTGTTTAAATGTCTACACTAATTTCCTACTTCTCTCTCTCAGGACAAAATCCATAAGTCTTGCCAAGCCTTAAGCATGTCCCCAGTAAATGTCTCAGCTTTCTGTCTCCTTCCCTCAAGAATCCAGATGTTGGACTTCATCATCTACATCTCAGTTTTTCCATCTGTGTAATTGGGGTGATGATATGGTGAGTGCAAAAAAGTAAAAGATCAGGGCGCCTGGGTGGCTCAGTTGGTTAAGCGACTGCCTTCGGCTCAGGTCATGATCCTGGAGTCCCGGGATCGAGTTCCACATCGGGCTCCCTGCTCAGCAGGGAGTCTGCTTCTCCCTCTGACCCTCCTCCCTCTCATGCTCTCTGTCTCTCATTCTCTCTCTCTCAAATAAATAAATAAAATCTTTAATAAAAAAAAAAGTAAAAGATGAAAATACACAGGAATCTAGCAATATACTCCCTAGACACTGATATAGTGTGAGACTTATTCCTTTTCTCTGATGACTACATATACTCATTTAGATATTAAAATCTTACCCACAGCCCCAAACCTGTCTTATCCATATATTCTCAGTCTGTTCTAACCACCATTATCTTATCCCTCTGAGAACCACAGAACTTCCCGTCTATGACATCCATTTGAAATTAAGGGGTGTTGTCACCTACTCTCCGTGTGAGCTTGGGCAAGCTATTACACTTCATTTAGCTTCAGTTTTCCTTCTGTTTTTCCACAAAATGGGACTAAGTGTAGTGAGGGTCTGGTGGGACAGTTCTGAGGATTCAGCGGAACAACACACATGAGGCAGTGGGCACTGTGCCCAGGGTAGCTCTAGGAATGGGGCATCACTTCAGGGGAACTACAGTTTCACGATTTGCTGTGTTTCGTGTTCTCTTATCTGAATTCACACAACATGATTCTATTTTTCATGTAGCTCAGTATTATTTTCCACCCGAGTTGGAAAGTGCAGAAGAGGTACCCAGTTTCCACTATCCACTAAAGAATTAATCATTTCAATAGTGTATAAGAAGAGGAGGGAAGGCAGAGTACAGATCCTGGGCATAGACTCCTAGGTGGGAGTAGTGTGCTGGGACAGGCTCATGCCACTTTGCACTAGCTCATCCCCCACTTTGCAGGGAGAACCACTGTACATGCATGGACCAAGGACTGACAGTGGATTGTAACCCAAAGTGTAGTCTACATAAGCAGAAAATGAAACTATCTTTAAAAATCATCTTGAGGGCGCCTGGGTGGCTCAGTTGGTTAAACGACTGCCTTCGGCTCAGGTCATGATCCTGGAGTCCCTGAATCGAGTCCCACATCGGGCTCCCTGCTCGGCAGGGAGTCTGCTTCTCCCTCTGACCCTCCTCCCTCTCATGCTCTCTGTCTCTCATTCTCTCTGTCTCAAATAAAAAAAAAAAATCTTAAAAAAAAATCATCTTGATATCTAGAGGGAATATAATACATACATATGTATGCATACCATCACCAAATAATTGCATCTGAAAAGAGCTCCTTGTAGAGGTTTATAGAAGTAAAGAAGAGACATCCAGAAACAATAGTTGTATACCAAATGGAATTTAGAATTCTGAAAAATCCCAATTGTTTTTAACCTTTTGCTCATTCAATTTTCTCATCAAATACTCCTTTGAATGGTTTCCTGGATCGACAAGAAAGTAAATGCATTTCAGATGGTTAATGTGACATCCTTTCCTGTGCCTTCACGGGGAAGACATTATTTTTATTGTCGGATTACAGGAAAGGAAGGTGATTCTGAGCATTTCTTTCATGTCTTTCTTTTATCATAAATCACAAAGAAAAATGCAACTGAAGTGTTAGAGCTACTGTACCAAATGTTGGTGATGAAATAAAACAAAGAAAACAGAATCACTCCCTCTCTTCTCAAAGTGTGGGACACATCCCCCCAGTGCCCCGCCCCCTTGCCCTGGACCCTGTGTCCCTCTGGGGAGTCCCCACCCCACCCAGCGTAATGCTTCAGAATACTCTTACTCAACATAGGCTTCCTTTTTGGTTGTATTGATGTTTCATTGAGCCATTGGGCCCTGGTGTTTAGTAGCGCAATCAGTAGAGGTGAGATCAATAGAAAGGTCATCTCTCCTCTTTTCTGTAGCTGGTTGGAACCCAGGGGAAAGATGTGCCCACCAAGCAGGAAACAAAGACAGAACCATCGTAATTCCTGAATTCGGCACGTACTTCCATCAACCGTGCGAGATGCTCCACACCAGCATGTGAGGGGGCCGATGGCACCTCCAGAAGAGTTAGTCGTCGGTGCAAAACATCCTTCGTCACAGGCAGTCTCCAAAAGTTAACTTATTCCTACTGTCCCGGATGCTGGGTAGTCCTGCATATAACTTCTCCCCTTTATGCTTACCAGAAAGAATGGATAGAGTTTTGTATGGGGTGATGATTAAAACTCGGTATTAGAAGTATCAAAATCAGTTAGGTGTGCATTCAAGCCCCAAGACATAATTTAGATTACACTGACAGTAGCAGCTGAGGGAAGAGTCTATCTTGCAGATGTGTATTTGTAAACAGGAAGCTAGAATGCATGTGGTCAGCTCACAAAATAACCATGACGGACAGTTGCTAATTTAGAAAACCAGATCATATTCTGCAAGGCAGTGAAACCATAGCCTTCAGGAGTATATTCTCTACTGGAAGGAAATTATTTGCTTATTACCAAAAAATCAATTTAGTTTTCTGAAAATTAATTAAAAAAAACCAAACTTTACCTAGTCAGGGCTTGAACCAACAGTATATAGTAAATAAAGAAAAATTTTGTGCTCAAGAAAGCCTGGCTTTTGGACACTGTGTCCCAGCCTTAGGTGACATGGAGAAGCCACATGGCCTTTTTCTTCCCCCTTATTTCCAAATTCAGCACACTTTTTCTCGACATTTTCAGCTATGTAAGTGATATGTTTGCCTTGAGTGTTTTTCTAAATTTAAAATTCACACAGTCCCCATGGTCTGATTAGCACAAACGTGCTAAGGAAGACAGTGGCCAAGGCCATCCCTGGGAGGCTGGCAGGGAACAGGCAGACCAGGGCACAGATGGGGTCATGCTTTTGATCACACAGTTGGCTTTTGGGAGCTTCTCCTGGGATGTGGTGCTAGAGTTGTTTCTTCCACAAGAAGATACACTCAAACGAAACATGTGGTTTACCCTATTTTTTCCCAAAGGGAATCAAGATCTATTTTGCAGAAATGCTATATATCAAAATACACACTACCCAGGGAAATTGGAGAGCATCGCACATGGGAAACGGCAGACATTTCTTAACCCTCTTCCTCTCCTGGGTTCTTGACCAGCCACGTCTATGTGTTGCTGCCTGTGGAGGACAGTATAGCTTCTGCTCTACAGATGTGTGATGGTGTCAACTGGGCTCACAGGACATTTTCGTCCCCGCTTCTAGGATGGCTGAGGGAGCGGGTCAACAGCGTTCTGTGGGCCTGCTGGTGTCCAGTCTCGTATCTCCTGCATCCCCTTGAAGACTTACTCTCCTGCACAGAGGCAGCTGCAAGGTGGGGAGGTCGACCTCCACAAGGTGGTGTACCTTTAGTGAATAAAATAAGGTCTCTTCTAAACCCAAAATATTGCTCCCATATCTTCCCAGGTAACTAAACTTATATAAGAGAAAACAAGTCTCTTGATGCAAATGCATTTGAGAGAAATGACCTTCGAATTTAAACCCACATTACGGTATCAATGATCCACCTATAATCCTCTGCGAACATGTGGCTTAGGAAGACAACATGGGGACCGTGGCAGCTGGAAGGGGTGGGGGGAGGAAAGAGCCAGACCATCGACGGGAGGGAAATCCTGCTTCTAGTGACAACTTTCCAGGCGACTTCAAGCTGGGGCTTGTCTCTACTTTCTTCAGCTAAAATTCGGTAGAGGTAGGGATGCACTCAGGAAATCTTACTGAGGCGGAAGTAACAGGATTTGGTAAATAAATAAGTGTGAAGAAAGGAGGTGACAAGTGAAAGACGCTGAGTTAGAAAACCGTTTTCATTTAAGGAAGATAAAGCTCTAAAATAATTTATTTTTGACACTTGCCCCAGTAACCTATGCATTATCTGCTTCAGAAAACAGTTGTGTTAGCTCTTTGATGCTTTTGATGGTGTTTTTATGATCCTACTTCTTTCTCTCAACCCTATATTGAAAATACAAAATCAATCTGTCCCCTTTCTGTCACTGTCTCTCTGTCTCTCTCTATCGCTGTCTCTCTCTTTCTCTCTCTCCCTCCCCCACCCCCCCAACCAGGATTCTCTGGTTTTCTAGTTTGCTATGCATCAAACATACTCATTTTTCTCAACAACTTATTTTAATGAAAAAATCTTTAAGAGATCAGAAATATGAAAGATTTAGATTCTATTTTGATTTAGTTATGGTGTTTTGAGTATATCACTTTGAATAATTCTCTTAGTGTGTTTGGTGTTTCAAGACCTCATTGAACTAACAGAGGCTACTGGTATTAGCATTTTGCCACTTGGAGAGACATATAGAAACTGGACTCCCTTGGGCGCCTGGGTGGCTCAGTTGGTTAAGCGTCTGCCTTCGGCTCAGGTCATGATCCTGGAGTCCCAGGATCGAGTCCCGCATCGGGCTCCCTGCTCAGCAGGGAGCCTGCTTCTCCCTCTGACCCTCCCGCCTCTCATGCTCTCTCTCTCTCATTCTCTCTCTCAAATAAATAAATAAAATCTTTAAAAAAAAAAAAAAGAAACTGGACTCCCTTTATCCCTCCATGGTTTAAATATGCATTTGACTACCTCCTCTACATCCACAAATACTGAGTACCTCATCCCAGAGTGTGACAATCTGTGCTTCAACCTATCAAAAATGATTTGGAAAACTCATGAAAAAGATAGGTCATTGTATTTACTTATATTACTCTGTTACTTATATTTCTATTATATTTCTATGGATGTTTTTACCCATTCTAATGTTCTTTTTTTCCTTTCTGAAGTTCCACGTTTTCTTCTCTCATTTCCTTTCCCCATGGAGAAATTCCTCTATCATTCCCTTTAGGTAGGTTTCTTAGCAGCAATTTCTGATAATTTTCCTTGTTTGAAATGTCTGCATCCACCCCCCTTCTGTATTCATGAAGCGTATTTCACTGGATAGAGAATTCACATTTCCCAGTCACATCTTGGGAACCGAAGGATGTGGTGGCCCTTCCTTCTGGACTCTGGAAACCTGGAGAGTCTACCAGGAACTCACCGCCCATGTCATGTCCCATGTCCTGAGGTCCCTTCCTGTAGAGTCTTCCTGTGTTTGTGTGTTGTATGCAGTTGTGGGTTGGGTGGGAGCTGCGGTTGTGACAAGGAGGACCCGGAAGGGAAAAGACCACTCCATGTCGGCTGGAACCGTGATTTTGTTGTATGTCAGTTTGATGGATTTAGAGGTTGAGGTTTGCTCTTCTCCACAGGATATGAGTGATTCAAATGAGTTCTTGAACAAATCAGAAGAGAACATCCATTTCATCTCTTAATGACATCTTGAAAATTTGAAATTGTTGCATTCATGTTAGAATATAATTTCCTCAAGATGCAGTATAGTCATCAGCGTTTCCTTTTCCCTGTATGATATTAGTCTGTTCTGTAAAAATCTGTTCACTTTACCTCAACAATAACCTGGTTCTCAGAAATTCAGTTTTAATATTGGCTTACTGAGGAACAGCAACCCTTTTATAGATATGAATCGACACTGAACATAATGTGATGACAACTCATAAGGACGTCTAAGGGACAAAACTGATTCTTATTTAATGGCTTTATTTTTTCACTTGCTTCTGGTTGCTTTACTTTCTCCTTCCTGAGTATGCCTCATAAGAAAGCATATGACTCTGGATCAGTGGAAACTGTTTAGGTCAGTCTAGAATTTCATCTGACTTGCCATTCCATTTTAAAGAGATTAATTTTATTCTCCATGCCCACATTTTCTTTTAAAACAAATTTTAGCTTACAGATAAATTTAAAATTAGTACCAAGGACTTCCACATCCCTGTGATTCATGCTCCCTAATTCCTCAGCTGTTAGCATTTTACCACATTTGTTCTAAGAGCTCCCCACCCCCATATCCTATCTTCATCTCTATCTACATATACACACACTCACCATTATCAGGTCTCTTCCAGAATCATCTGTGAGCAAGCTGCAGAGATGAAGATAAAGAAAGTGTACTATGGATTTACCTTTTAAGACTCATTCTAGCAGACTTCGCAAAATTCTACTTTGTATCTCACAAACTAACAGGGAAACAATCATATATTATCAACAGATAAGCCTCTATATCAGGAAATCAACACTGATGCAATGCTTCACACCCATGCACACTTCCACCAACTTCCCAGCAATATCCCTTTGCTTTTCCCAGGCTCAGGATCCAGAATCCCGCCCTGCATTCAGTGGTCCTGTGGTTCAACCTCCTTCAACCTCAAAGAGCTTTTTAGGGTTTCCCTGTTTTGACCTTGATAAATTTAAGGGGACCGTGGTCAGGGTCCATTTGGGGTTTTTCTGTGTCCCCTCAGGGCACATGGTAACAGGAGGGTCTGAATGCCCTTCTCAGTTGCCCCATGAAGAGGCACATTATGTCGCCTCCTTCCTCCAGTGGGCATATTAGCCTGGGTCACCAGCTCTACTGTGCTTCTTCTTCTTCTTTTTTTTTTTTTTTTGGTCCATTGAGGCATTTTATTTGCACGTATGTATTACATCCCTAGAAAAAGAATCCCAGGATTTTCCCTCCTATGTGTTTTCGTCTTGCTTCTTCATGGTCATGATGCCAGCTGAGGTTGTCAGGACAGTGAAACCAAACTGGCGGGACGGGGGCAGGTTATTCTGCCATTTTTCTAGATCTTTCAGTTGTACATCAAATCTGGGGCTGATCACTCCACACTTGTTTAACCTGCCCGTGAGGTTCACAACAATTTTCCCTACTCTGTGATCATCAATGATTTCAAATTCGCCAATATAACCATGCTTCATCATCACAGTGAGAAACCGGACGATGACTTTGGAGCACGGCCTAATAAGAACCTGGCGTTTGCCTCTCTTCTCAGCATTGTTAATGCTCTTGAGAGCATCTGCCACATGCACACCATTATGGCGGCATGGAAAGATGGCGGAAAGAGGACCTCTACCGTGCTTCTTAAGCATAAAGTCACCACTTTCCCCTTTGAAATTAATATATATTCTCTGAGGAGACTTTTGAGGTAATATCCTGTTTCTTGTAGAAATCCCACTCCATGGCATTAGCGCCCATTGAGGTCTCCTGCTCGTATCAACAACCACTGTGCTGGTTGATAAATCGTCATTTCCTATTTCTAACCTTCCTTCTGCATTTATTAGTTGGCATTTTATCATAAGGAAAAGCTTTCCCTCTTCATGTATTATTTATTTACTTCATGTATTCATTTGTTTGTTTACTCATGTATTTCTGTTTTATTCAACAAATCATAACACATTATCATAGATTTTTTTCATGCTTACATTGTCCTGAGTTTAACCATGCTAAGCCTCTTCCAGTTGGCTCCTGTGTCCTTTCCATCCTTTGAAGCCGTTCTTCCTGGCATAAGTTATCCTAAATCCATCTTGCAATTTCCCTCGTCAGCCCTGGAATCTGCCTCTTATCCAAGGAGTCCTGGTCCCCCTCATTGGAAGATGGCTAGGAGAAGCCAACATCGGGATTTCAGGTGTGTTTACAGCTTATGGCAGTGGAGCTAGGGAATATGCACATGTACGTGCACACACATATCTCCACACCAGTACATCTGTAGCTATGCTTTTTCTACTTGTGTTATGCGATTTTAGAAAATGAATTCAGGGGCACCTGGGTGGCTCAGTAGGTTGAGCATCTGACTCTTGGTTTCAGCTCAGGTCATGATCTCAGGGTCATAATATCGAGCCGCATGTTGGGCTGCACACTCAGCAGGGAGTCTGCTTCAGACTATTTCTCCCTCTCCTCTGCCCTTATTCTCCATACTCTCTCTCTTTCAAATAAATAAATAAATCTTAAAAAAAAAATTCATACCTGTATCTGCAATTCTAGCCCAACACTTCAAAACTTTATTTAGCCTTTCCTCTTTTCTTGGTTGTAATTTCCTCCTCTGACCTGAAGAAAAATGGTAGCAATTATCCTTAGTACATTTCCTCATTAGTTCAATCACTTCATTATTTTCTCAATGTCCAATGTCCCACTTGCATGAGTGACCTCTTTTTCCTTCAATCTCCATGACCCCCATTCCCTCAGCCTCCATACACCCCACTTCCTCACTCCTGGGCATGCAAGCAACACACAGGTACCTCTTTCCCCAACACTTTGGTGTTGGGATGGCCAAGGAAGGGGTGGAAAAAAGGGCTGAGGATAGTGGAAGAGAAACTTATTTTTTGTTAATATTCGGAAAAATGGGGACCCCGCCCCTCAAATTAGTTCCAGTATAGTGAATGACTTTGTTTCACCTTACCAACAAGAATAGTACTAGGAATATGGGAAGTAATGTACTGAACTAGGACCAACAGATATACAATATTCAGTGATATTTAGATTCCCCGTGGTGTACTGTGGGAGCACAGTATGTAACTTATAGTAGGAGTCTGGAGCTGGCAGCTGAATTTGATTTATAAAATGGCTTTAATTTTAGATGGTCAAATTTAATACATAGTGTAAGATACTTGCAGATTTTTATTTCCAATCTGTGTGGAGAGGTGTCTGGCCTTGCACAGAATTCTGACTTGGGTGTGGTGTGATTGTAACCAAAGAACATCTGCACCCTGAGCCCTAACAGGAAGACCCAGGTCTTCATTCCAGTAGCTCAAAGTCTACCATGTGATTAGTTTCCCTCCATAATGAAGCACTACAGACAGGGTGGCCTAAGACAACATAAAATTGTTCTCAGTTCTGGAGGCTAGCAATCTGAGATCAAGGTTTTGGCAGTGTTGGTTCCTTCTGGAGGCTCTGAGAAGGGAACTGTCCCAGGCCCCTCTCTTATTTCTGGTGGCATTGGCAATGCTTGGCGTTCCTCTGCTTGTTCCTCCACATTACTATAGTCTCTGTCTCTCTGCTTCCACGTGTGCCTGTGTCCAAAGTTCACCTTTATTTACCAGTTATATTGGATTAGGGCCCACCCTATACCACTATGACCTTGTGTTCACTTGGTTAAATCTGCAAAGATCCCATTTCCAAATAAGGCCACATTCCCAGCTGCTGTGGGTCAGGACTTGAATACATTTTTGGGGAAACACATTTCAACACACTGCACTTTGATGGTGAGGTAATGGGACAATTATCACGGGTCTATTTGGAGCTACATGTTTATTTTAATATCATCTATTATGGGTATGAGTTATTCAATATTGCTTACTCTACAGTTTCCTTAAATCAGTGTTTGTTTCCCCAAGTACAAGTAAAGTATTGATGGCAAAACCAGTGTGTCCCAAGGATCTATTTTGTTTTCTGCTGGAGCACAACACTTGAAGCTAAATATGCAAGCCATACGGCCTGACATCTTTCTCCCTTGGGTCTTCTCAATCCAGAGGTGCTAAGCTCCACTTAAGGTGTGTACGGTGGGTCTTCATCAAATTTAATGTTTTCGTTATCCATATTCCTCTACCTTACTCAAATTACCTATTACTTGGAAGACAATAGTGCACAAAAAAGTTAACAACAGTCAAAATAATTTTAAAACATGCTACTTCCAAAACTCTGCTGTCTAAAATACTTTCCTCCTTACTCAGCTTCAATGACTGAGATTCGTCAAAGTGTGGAATGCAATTACTAAACTGAATGTGATGCTGGCCGGGTTTTACCATCACTTCTTCAGAGAGCGGGCCACGATGTGGTCAGTCACTGGGTGAGAATGCTTCATTGAGGGCAAGGGCCCATGGAGGAGCCCCACAGTGTGGACACTTTGTTCTCTGAAACACTAACATCATCTTTGAGCATGAAGGAAATGTCTTGAGTGGAGAAATGGGGCAGCAAAAAAGAACTCCATTCACATCACATTCTGGCTACAACCCTTCCCTACAACCCTTCTCTGGTCTTTTAGGCACCACACCACGGCCCACTGAGGTCAGCTTTCCCAGTGATCCCGTCCATCACCATCCCTCCCTAACAGACAAATCAGTTAAAACCCCAAAGAAAAGCTCTTAATTTATTTCATCGCCATTGACAGACTCCAGGGCAGAAATGAGACTTGTGCTAGTCTAGGGACATGACTATTAAGGGTGAGCAGATGACTCTGTTGTCAAGAATTAATGAGTGGTTTTCTTTCTCTGTTTATTTACTTATTTTTAAGAATTAATGAGTGACTTTGGGCGCCTGGGTGGCTCAGTTGGTTAAGCGACTGCCTTCGGCTCGGGTCATGATCCTGGAGTCCCGGGATCGAGTCCCGCATCGGGCTCCCTGCTCGGCAGGGAGTCTGCTTCTCCCTCTGACCCTCCTCCCTCTCATGCTCTCTGTCTCTCATTCTCTCTCTCTCAAATAAATAAAATCTTAAAAAAAAAAAAAGAATTAATGAGTGACTTTAAAACATAATACAGCCATTCCTCTCATCCTCAAGGAATATGTCTCAAGACCACCAGTAGATGCCTAAAATCATGGATAGTACCGAACCTTTCATATACTATGCTTTTTTCTATACACGCATGCCTACGATAAAGTTTAATTCATACACTATGAGAGTAACAATAACTAGTCATAAAATAGAGCAAAGATAACAATAAACTGTACTAACAGTGATGTGAATGTGGTCTCTCCCTGTCTCTCCCTCAAAATACCTTCTTGTCCTGCACTCATCCTCCTTCTTCTTGTGATGATGTGAGCGGACACAAGGCCTGAGGGACCGGGTGAAGTGAGGAGAGCCACACAGGCAGTATAAGCTGGCATTAGGCTACTCCTGGCCTTCTGAGGATAGGTCAGAAGGAGGACTCCTGCTTCCAGACCCAGCTGGCCGCCTGTAAGTGAAACCACAGCTAAGGAGGCACATCTGTAGTAAGAGACGAGCTGTGTGCCTGCCCATAGGAAACCCCACACACAGAGCCCGGGGGATGCACGGGAGCCAGGTTAATAGGGACAAAGACAGAAATGTATGTGATACGAAGAACCTCACAGGGCTGAAATCAGGAAATTGCTATGTCTACCTATATCTTAATTCTTTAAGCTAGAGGTCCTAATATCACAGCGACAGAGATTTAGAGGATATAAAGTTGGCTGAGCACTCAAGAAAAATAGAATTTTTTTAAGGGGTAAAATAACCAAAACATTCAAAAAAGATGTTTGGTTGCCTGCTGTCAGAGTCCATCATCATTCTTTATCAGCTAAATAGGAAAAGGTACATACTGGGGAGGGAAGTGCATTTTTTAAGTTAGTTTTATTCGTTGAGGCAATGCTTCCTTTTTTTTTTTTTTGAAGGTGAAATTCAATATAGAGCATTTAAAATTGCTACAGTTAATTTCAAAACTTAATTTTTTAAAAAAAATTGTTTTTGACATAAGAATTTGTATGGGAAATACCAGGAAGTGTGTAAATGAACACAATCCATGGTGAAGCAGACAAAAATAGTGACAGGTAAAGAGGTTTTCCTTTTCATTTGCTACACTCACTGTTTATTAAGGTTATTTCTAGGTCGTGGTTGGTGACGTCTTGGTGCCCTTTGGCCCGTTTTTGGACTTTTGTTTTAATGTGGATGCTATGGAATAAGAAATGTACTATCAAATGGATCTAGAAATGGTGCAAAGGCCAGAGACAAGAATTGTCAGAGTCTGGGACAAAATTCCATGTGGGAAAATTGAAAAAACTAAGACTATTTCATCTGAAGGACAGTAAAGTAGGGAACAAGAATAATACTGGTTTTCAAAAGGTATTTGTTACCTGATGTGGTGCAAACGGAAGACAAAGGACAAGGTGGGTATCTTCCGGAAAACAGTGTCAGTAAGAGCTCCATGAAAGGAAAACTTTCACAATGAAAAGCCTTCAGGAAATGACCAGCAGTCTGGAGGAGGGTGTCATCCCGAGCACTTGTGTCCTGGGAACCCGGGTGCACTCGATGACCTCTAACTCTTCCACCAAGCTTAGGATCCCAAGAAACGACTCTTCTAAACATTGGGTACTGGCTGTATTCTGCGCCACATTTTCCAAGACAAAAGTGAGCGGTTTATATTTTAGAGATATTTATAAGCAGTCAAGAGTTATATTCATGATTTGCAAAAATGCCTTCTCATTCAGAGGTTTGAAGTCAGAAAACTTGGGACACTTCTGCACAAAGATGGGAACTTTTGCTATCCCATAGAGCTGCCCAGCAGTGCGTGCCTGAAAGCCATCCCTTGCTCAACAGACCACATGGGGACATTCAAATCTGTCAGATGGCAACGGAAGGCACAGTGCTTAGAGCTCCATTTCCTCATTGATGACAAGGCAAATGACTCAGCTTTCAGCCTAATTGTGCTGTGAATATGTTTCCCGACCAAGCATCATAGTCCCTGATGCGAGTCTTACCCACAGGGGAAATATCCCAAGTGTTGTTTATTTCTGTCAACTGGAAAATTATGTTTGTTGCAAAACAACTAAGAAGGTTTCTTAAAATATTCAAGTGCTATTCACTTCTAATACTCAGGGAAAACTGGAAAATTTATATTCATTAGACAGTACGCAACCAAAGTACTGTGGTACAGAAACATATTCTTTGGGCTTAGACAGTTCTGGATTCAAATGACGGACTTGCTGTGTGACCCTGGCAAATTAAACTCTCTCTACCTGCCTCCTTCTCGGTAAAATGGGAGTAACTCATCAGTACACTACAGGAATTAAGGGACACGGCATGAATAAAGCGAGCATGGAATCAAAGGGTCTCACTTGCCACCTGCTCAAGTGCCCCTTTCACCACCGACCCCCTGGTTTGTGACAGTGCTGAACTCCTCTTATACTCGGAAGTAAGACTTGCCACATGGGAACCTGGGTGGCAGGGAGTTCCTGGGGCAGGGAATGCAATGGGATAAGGGGTGTACCCTTAGCCATCCTCAAAAAAATCAACCACTTCCAGATCCACCATTGTTGATAAGAGCCCCTAGCGTCCTTGGTCTGCCACTTTGGCTTTGAGTATCAGACTCTTCCTGAAAACACTATGCTCCTTCCTGAAGAGAAGTAGATCAAAAGTAGATTTCAAAGGCATTGCGTTAGGTCCTAGATAAGCTTTGCTCCAGACTGATGAAGTCTGAACAAATTGGTGAGAATTCTATCCTTATTTTCGCACACCGAGAAAGATTACGATGGCACACAGGTGTGCTCATGCTGCGCGTGCACACACACACACACACACAGCCAGGGAATCTCTTGAAGCTAAGTGTGCTATTTTAGCTCCTCGTGTCCTTAATCCATAAATATCCATGCTAATAATATATAATCAACTCTCTGGAAAGGTTTAAAAGCAAAAGAAATATAAACAAAGATTTTACTTACCCCTAATTTGATTCCTGCCTAGCCAGCACTCCTCTAGAGTCTGTGGTTATTATTCACATGTATTTCCATTTAAAACGTGCCAGTTGGGGCCAGCTCTCATGGGAGAATTGTAACAGCTGTCCCAGTGGAAAATAAAGGCATGTCACTTTAAATTTTATACCAGGGCCAAAGAAATGTCAGATTCCTGCCTCAGCTATATAATGACACACATTATCTTTGACCTGAGCACATCCTATCAATTCATGTTCATAAGAAAATTACACTTTGGATTTACTTGATTCCTGTTCTTTATCCAATTTCTTACATAAAAAGGCAATTTAATCTTCTCTTCAATGCCTGCTGTATAAATATCATATTCAACACCGGCATGCTAATGTTTGGAAAGCTTGATGATATTTTTTGAAATGCTGGCCACAATATCCCCCTCTTTCTTCTGATACAACTGAATAATTGCAATCGAATCCATTTTAATTAGTTATTCTGGGTCTCTGATAAAATGCATTGCATTTCTGTGTTGGTAAATCTTAGATTAAACAAGTCTTGTTTCCTTTATGATCTTGTCAAACCTAAGCACATATCTGCTTGCATGGACCGTGTTTTCCAGCCCACTGACTTTCCAAGTATGTTAACTATGTTGTTTACCAGATGTTTTTGTAAGTAAGGGGGATGTTTTTACTTCTAACAATCTCCACAGGATGAGTTACAAGCTTCCAAATTCTCAATTGATCAGACTTTAAGGAGCTGCTTATTTTTGGTTTGATTTTCATGCATTGCCTCTGGAAGATGCAGCTTTGGCCCCATAGACTCGAAAGAGAAGAAGAAGATGCATTTGTTGGGGATCTCCTGTCACATGCAGTTGGTTATATAGTGAGATGATTGATGATAGATAGATATACATGTACATATACATATACATACCTCTGTTTCTCTGGAGAGCTCTAATACATCACATAGCAGAGTGTGTAATATCAATATGAATTACTATCAGTGGTTTTTAACATTAATCACTTGGTTAAAGTAGAGTCTGCTGGATTTCTCCACTGTAAAGTTAGGATTTTTCTCTTTCCATGCTCTCTTTCTTGGAAGGAGAGGAAATTAAGCTGCGTGATAGAGGAGGCAGAATCTACGTAGACTATTTTATCTGACACTCTTCTGAAAAGAGGATTTCTCCCTCTCTCTTATTTATCTATTATTTATACACCCGATTATTTATTTATATCAGTATACACAGAAGGATATTTAGTCTGAAACTGTTAGGATTTGCTTGCAGCGGCTTCGGCTGTGGGAACGCTTTGAGGTTGGCTGCAGGTGCCCCCGTGGGGCCCCCCACGCCTCCCTGCGGTCTGAGCACATCTTCACTTTCCGCCCCTACAGGGGTCTCCGGGCTCAGCATGCTTTTTCTGGGCCCTGGCCGTAGAACCAGTGATTTCTCCAAGTGGTGTTGACTCCTTTAATGAAAAATAGGATCTAAGGAAAAAGACGTGGGCCCTGGGTGTGCTCATTCTCCCGTGGTGTCCTGGCTGCTGGCCTCCTCCTCAGTGGCGTTCGCATGCTAATCATATATCGGCCTGTTTCCGTATTTATGTTTGAATTTTTCTGTTGTAAGAACTAAAATGAGCATGTATTTGTGCTCCCATCTCTCAGGATAATATAGCACACCAGCATCTTTAAAGTGCTGAAAGGAAAAATTGGAAAACATTCAATTTTTAATAGTTTTTAAATATAAAAGTGAAAAGAGGAATTTTAACATGTACACACACATGGGCACACTACACGAAATCACCTCCATCAGCGACACATTGCTCACACGAGTCGTCCAGGCTGGAAGGAAAGTCACCTAATGAGAGGCTGGATCTGAAATTTAGTAGGTGAGTAAATCAGAGACCAGCCAATTGAAATTATCCAAATCATATATATACAATGCATGGGGTCAAAAAAGAAAGAAAGAAAGAAAACAAGCAAATATCCGAGACTTCAGGACAGTATCAAACAGTCTAACTGTAATTAGACGTGTTACCTTAATTTCAAACAAAGTAGGTAGCAAAACAAGAAAATCAGCATGGATGACCTAGAGTATTTCTTAATCATGCAAGTGTCAGTTCATTGAGTAGACATAACTTTTTTAATTGCGTATGCACGCAAAAACACAACTTCCAAAGCATGATGCAAGATTAGACAGAGCTGGAGATTTTGACAATTCTCCCTTGGACAACATTCAGTAGGCACTAGCCGGTAAAGTTAAATGTTTGTTTTTCATGTATATAAACGGTCATTTAAAAAATCGTTTGCACATCCTTTTCCAATGTTTTCTTGTTGCTGTGGTATAGTTTGTTGCTAATTTTCATTTTTGTAAGGTCTTGTATACAGGGACACAAAGTAGTTTTTATTAGAATTCTAAACTTTTTTCTGTTTAAAAAAGTGTCTTTACATTTTAATGTGATTTTCATATGCAGAAATGTGTTTTTATTGTATCAATATTATCTTTTTTCTTAAGGATTTTGATATGTGAAAATTTTTCACCTTCATTCCAAAATATTACTATTTAAATATATTTAAATATACAATTATTTTCATGGCTTCTTTTTATATTTAAATATTTACTCCATCTATATAGTTCATGCTCATGTATTGTATGAAAAAGTCATAGCATTGAGTTTCTTCCATGTATGAACCAATTATCATAATGCTATTCATTAACTAGGCATACTGCTAAATTATTGGAAATTTCACTCATTATATATCAAATATCCTTTTAAATGGGTCTATTTTTAGGACTTCTGTTCTCCATTGATATGTCTGTTCTTGAATTAATATTTCTTTGAAACTTATTATAGCTTATGAAATATCTAGCTGTGAAATTCCTCTCTCATTATCTTTCTTCTATATTTCCTTGATTATTATGTCCTATCATTGCAGAAGAAATGTGTAATTATATTGTCAAGTTTCAAAATAAAAGCCATTTGGGATTTTGACTGAAATATAATTACATTTATACTATGTACTTTGCCCTATTTCTGATTTTAATAAAAATGTCTTTATTAGTTTCCATTGTTGTGTGTGATGCTGGATATTGAATCAAAACCGAAGCTCAGTTTTACATTAATAAAATATGTTTATGTTTTTATAATAATATTAATAATTACAATGCATCAAATGCTTACCATATGTCTGTGCCGGGCTCTATATTCGAAATGATGACAATGAGAACAAATTATAATAATATAATCATAATCATAATTATTATCTTATACTTACTGTGTTCCAGACAGTGGATCAGGCTCCTTACCTGCCTTATTCCACTTTGTGTTCACAGGAGGAGCTCCATGGAGGACCCTGGTGCTCAAAGGACAGAGCAATGTGCTCAGAGTCCCCAGCACAGCCCAGTTTCCCAGCCACAAAATGGAAGGCAGGAGGGAACAAAATCAGACATTTGTGTTCAGGGCTGGATGTTTCTCCTGCGTGGGGGCAGCAGACCCATGGTTTCTTTTTTTTTTTTTTAAAGATTTTATTTATTTTGACAGAGAGAGACACAGCGAGAGAGGGAACACAAGCAGGGGGAGTGGGAGAGGGAGAAGCAGGCTTCCCGCAGAGCAGGGAGCCCGATGTGGGGCTCGATCCCAGGACCCTGGGATCATGACCTGAGCTGAAGGCAGACGCTTAACGACTGAGCCACCCAGGCGCCCCAGACCCACGGTTTCAAGTGCAGACTTGGGAGCAGTGTGAAGAAGATACTTAAGGGTGTGTGGTATTGCTTTTGGGTTGAAATGAACACACACCAGACTCAAGTTTGTTTAGACCAAAAAGCAAATTTAATATAAGAATACAAAGCTCTCTTGCTGAATCCGAGTGTCTGTGTGTGTGCATGAACATAGGCGCACGCACACAGAAATATACACACGTGTGCACACACGCACACACAGACACATACTGGAGTTCAGGAATCACTGAACCAGGGGACTGGAACAAGGCCTTGGGGACTCTCTGTCCCTGCACTCTGTTCTTCCCCGTGTCCCTCTGACTCTCCTTCCCTCCTCCCCTTCCTCCTCCCTCTGACTTCTTTCCCTTCCTCCTCCCTCAGATTCTCCTCCTCCCTCTGACTCCCTCCTCCCTTCTCTTTTTCCTCCTCCTTCTGACTTTCTTCTCTCTCTCTCTCTCTCTCTAAATATATATACATATATATATAATTTGTATATTATTTTTTATATAATGTAAAATTCAGGATTCTCTCCAGATAAAACTATAAAGTGGATATAACTATTTTCAACAAATAATTATGTTATATGCAACTGTAAGGGAAGGAGAATCTTACTATCAGAAGATTATCTCAGATGGGTTTTATAAACTTTCTAATTGGTTTGGTCCCTAAAGTTTATTGATATTCACTGAATGAAGCCTTTCTGTTCTTTGATGTATTTGGAAAGGAGTGCTTATCAATTCCCTATAAGCAATGCACTTCTGTCCTCAGACACAATTTGACCCTATGGCACGACTTACTTGGGGTATACTGAGGATTAAATGGGGGCTGAAGGTGTAGTTTTAAGAGCTATCTCTCTCTCTTTTTTTAAGATTTTATTTATTTATTTGAGAGAGAGAGAGAACACATGAGAGGGGATAGGGTCAGAGGACAAAGCAGACTCCCTGCCGAGCAGGGAGCCTGATGCGGGACTCGATCCAGGGACTCCAGGATCATGACCTGAGCCAAAGGCAGTCGCTTAACCAACTGAGCCACCCAGGCGCCCTAAGAGGTATCTCTTGACGGGAGATGCCAGGGGCTTGAGATTCAGAGAACAGTCTTAGAATACCGAGTTCCACATGTCACACATTCCTCGGCGCGGCGTGCACCATGCCGCCTGGGAACCCCCTTCCTTCACGTGCTCCAGAGATGGGGGCTGGGGAACGAAGACAGGCCCACAGTTCAGGGGTATGCTGAAAGGTATTGCTTAGTGGAGCAAAACTGGACTGATCTCAACTTCATCTCATTCCCGACTGACTGCTAGAAACCCACCACGCAAGGTCCAGGCATTTACAGTGTCGACTATCCAGCGGGGAGGCAGACATAGAAACTAACTCAGTCTTGAAGAGCTATCTGTGCCCCATGTTCATAGCAGCATCGTTCACAGCAGCTCAGATGCAGAAGCAACCCAAGTGTGCATCCACGGATGGACGGCTAAAGAAGATGTGGATTATACACACACTGGAGTGTTGTGCAGCCTTTGAAAGGAGGTTATCCTGACACACCCTGCAGCACGGATGGGCCTGGGGGGGCGTTGTGCTCAGTGAAATAAGCCAGTCACAGAAGGACAAACACTGCACGGGTCCACTTATATGTAGAATCTACAGCAGTCCAACTCACTGTGTCAGGGAGTGACTGCCAGGGGCTGGGAGTGGGACCGGAAGATGCTAATCAGCAAGCATGAAGTTTCAGTTACTCAAAGTAAGTTCTAGGGATATGCTGTAGGACATGGCACCTGTAGTTAGTGCTTGTCTAAAATTTAAGGCAAGGGATCTCATGTTATGTGTTCTTAATCCAATAAAAAAAATGGGGACAGTTTTAATCATGCAGTTTGATGTGCTCTTTAGTGAACCAATTGTGACATCCCGAAGGTGAAAAGGGTCCATGAAGAAACATCAGCTGTGGGCAGGCAAGAGGCAGGGACGCCCTCCCGGAGGATGTCCCCAGGGGATACATGTCATCACAAATTTGTCCAAACCCGTGCAATGCACGACCCCATGAGAGAGCCCCAAGGTAAACTCTGGACTTTGGGTGATGATGACATGTCCACATCGATACATCAACTGTGACAAACGTGCCACTCTGCTGAGGGATGTAGTAACTTTTGTCTTTGTTTTTCATAGAAAGCATATGTATTCCAATATTAAACTCCTCAGTTCCTAAACACTCCAGAAATCACAATGAAATAGTCAGGTGCCTACATCTGAGTCCAGAATCACCACGACTGGCATAGCTGTGAAGCTGACGCGTGCAGCCATATTTCACTGGGGACGCAGTACCGAGAGCCATGTCGCCGTGGGCAGGCAATCTCCTACAAAGACAGGCAACGCCCCTGGGATGCTGTGAACAAAATAAAGCTCAGTCTACTTCTTTTCCTTCAATTTGCACCGAAATTACCTTCCTAGACAATTCATTAAAACTGTGCAAAAATGCATCCTGCTTTTATGTGAACAGAGCAAGTTCCTAGATTCTGGTAATTACAAAAGCGTCTTCATGTTCCTCAATGCCTGGCAGTACGCTCACCAATCATGCGGGACCAAAGACTGCTGTTCATTACTTGGGCTACCTAGCAGCTGGGCTCCCACCCCTAAATGCCAGGAGAGTTTCCCATTCATTTAAACTTTCTTTTTTTTATGGGGATGTTAATATTTGGGGAGGCCAGGCACACGTGGGGGCAGGAGGTATATGGCAAATCTCTGTTTCTTCCCTTCAACGTTACTGTGATCCTAAAACTACGCTAGGAAAAAGAAATAAGTTTACCCAAAGAGGAGGGTTGTGGGGTGAGCAGCTTCTGGGGGAAGAAATCACAAGTGTAGTAGCATTCACCCCCAGAGCACAGAACAGGATTGGTTTTGGGGAGCAGTCTCTTTTACCATCTTAATACCACAGGTTCCCAACCAACATCACAAAAAGTGTGCATTCTATGTTAACTGTGCTCAAAGGATTACTTTTTCCTAAGTTACAGATAATTTAATTCATGTTACCTCATTAACATAACACACCTTGTATCTTTACAAGGATCCTAATAAATTAATCATGAAATAATAAATGTTAACTATTAGAGGAGATATCCATATAGACGTGCGTGCATGTATACGTTTACTATATCTACGTACATACATACCTACATATGTGTGTGCGCGTGCATGTGTGTGTGTGTGTGTGTGTGTGTGATTGGGGTCTGGGGGATCTAAGTCATCTGTACAGAAGGCCAGGCCAGTGGTCTTCATCTGTTCAGGCTGCTATAAAACACCACAGACCGAGCAGCTTAAAGAACAAACCTATATTCCTCTCAGCTCTGGAGGCTGGACGTCCAAGCAGATCTGGTGTCTGGTGAGACCCCCTGCCTGGTTCATAGATGGGGTCTTCTCCCTGTGTCTTCCATGAGGGTAGGGGTGGGGGGAGCTCCCTGGGGTCTCTGTTATGAAGACACTAATCCCATCCTGGGGGGTCCGCCCTCATGACCTCATCACCGCCCAGAGGCCCCGCCTCCTCACACCATCACTGGGGGTTAGATTTCAACATATGGATTTGGGTGGGGGCACAAATATTCAGTTCCCAGCACCATTTCGTCCTCTCCCCTAAATTCCCAGGGGGCAGATCCGGCTCATGAAAATATTTTACATACTTATAACTATGTGAACCATTCAGGTGATCCAAGTCTAAGGGGATGACATTATCAAATGCAGGACTTGATGGCACTTAGAAAATTCACAAAATTATTAAACAGAACAAGAAAATATATAGTTTGTTATCTGCTAAAAGGTATAAAAATGACAGCCATGACTCACAAGATTAATATTTTATTAATATTTACAGAAATTATTCAAAAGTATGTGGAGTAATAGTTTATGTGACTCTACCAATGAATACACTCTCCGAGGGGGGCCCTCTACGTCGTAGTTCGTTAGGTCATTTATATTGTTTTATTTTAAATGCTTGCGACAGTTGGAGACTTTGCAACCGTCAACTAGTGATTACTCGAAGTGCTGCAAACCGTGGTCAGAAAAATATACAGTTACTAGAGAAGTTTAGCAGCATATCTTACCTTTTGTTTTGTTAGAACATGTGGCTGCCATTTTGGGAGTCAGAACAAAGCATCAGGATCGTGCAGTTTTACACTTGGCATGGCCCTACGGCAGGACAGACCGGGCGGCGGGCAGGTCCACCTGCACGGAGCCTGGGCCGGTCCCACAGCTCTGCACCCTCTGCTCCCTGGAATTTGCGGTCTGGAAACTGAACACTCTTCACTTTGGCTAATGTCAGAGTGATGCCTTCAGGGAGGCACACTGCCCTGCTGGAGCCAAGAGCAGATCGGAGCCCGAGGGACCCAGGAGTGGCCACCTCCAGGGTGAGTCCTGCCATCACATGTGCCCGAGGGTCCAGCAGGGCAGGGTGAGTCTGCTGCCCGTGTCCCTGCCCGGTGACAGTGCGGCGCTGGAGGGGACACAGCCTGGGTCCAAGGAGCCGTGAGGGTGTGGTGGCAGTGATATCCACGGAAACCAGGTGGGGACAGGAGGGAAGGGTCGCTGCTCCCGGGTCAGAGAAGGAAGGATCAAACCAGCAGCCAGTGCCCCCGAGTCACATCCACCCCGGGACCCAGTGGACCGCCGGCTGGACTCTGAAGGTGATCGAGTGGACAGGGGCTCCGCGGCAGCAGATTGTGCTGAGGAAGGTGACGAGCCTGTGGGACAGTGAGGATGCCGACTGGTGGGTGCACACGTGCACCTGGGGAAAGAGTGTAGGGGTGAGAGTATTCGGATGACAGTGCTACCTCTAAGAGCAGGGGGAGCGGCCCATAAGGGCGTATGGGGTGACTCAGTTATAGTGGGACCAGGACAAGCAAAGAACTAGAAATTTCCTTCCCCTCCCTCCCCAAAGTGGAGCCTTTACAGGGTAATTCTATTTTTTTTTCTTTCTTTTTTTTTTTTTAAAGATTTTATTTATTTATTTGAGAGAGAGAATGAGATAGAGAGAGAGAGCATGAGAGGGGGGAGAGTCAGAGAGAGAGGCAGACTCCCTGCTGAGCAGGGAGCCCGATGCGGGACTCGATCCCGGGACTCCAGGATCATGACCTGAGCCGAAGGCAGCCGCTTAACCAACTGAGACACCCAGGCGCCCTACAGGGTAATTCTAAACTGTCCTACCTGAGAAGACAAAACCCACAAATGGTCCACTGGGAAGCCCATGGCTGTGGTGCAGAGAACCTCCGTGTGGGCTGCACTGACCCCTACACCCCACACCCTATACCCCATAGCCCTATGGCCCTACACCCCATACCTACCCCCATACCCCTATGGCCCTACACCCCACACCTGGGCATGGCCAGCTTCAGAGCCAAAGGGCATTCAGATACCTCTAGGCCGCTGACGCCGCACCCTTTCCAGCCAGACCTCTGATGTATAAACACATGCCCATTTCCACAGGTTAATAATGTAGCAATTGTACATCACGATTTCTATGTGGTCACGTATTATGTCTTCTCATCTGTGTTCCCAGGAACCTTGCGGGGTGACCCAGGAGAGGTCCCCGATGGCCGCTAGCTAAATGACGGAAGAGGAATGATGGAAATGGGAGCTCGGAATCAGCATCCTCACTGTGATGATCTCATGGTGCTACAATTTCCACGCTCCATGACCCCTTTGACTCTAGGATAAAATTCAAGCTACACCCTTTTACCATGTTAATAGTTCAGTATCTGTGTCAACCTCACCCTGAAAACCCTCCACTCTGGAAGGAAAACCAGCTCCATCTCTCCTTCACTGATTCCGTCTTTCCAATCTCAACACTGCATTTTGCAAGGCGTCTTCTCTCTCTTGACTTTCCTAAAATTACCCGGTGCCTGATTGTCACTTTAGCCAGAAGATCAGGGAACGCTAAATTTGAAGTGATATTCTTGTTCCTCACACATCTTAGGACAAAGCTATTCTTAGATTTTGTCCCAGATTCAAGGTGATTTACAATTCTCACATCAACAGAGGCATTATCTCCCGGGGAGCAATCTCCTCATCCACTAATTGAGAAGAAAAGTTAGGTCCTCGCGCGGCACCTCATGAGATGAGCAGACGGAGAATGAGATGCGGTCTCTGAGATGAGCCCGCACCTGCGGCGCATCCAGGGAAGGGGGCTGACGGTGGTCAGTTTGAAATCTGGGGATGGATCAAGGAGAATTCAAGAGTGCCAGGAGCTTCATGGAACTGAAACCCCTCAAACCGACTGGGAACTTGAGGCAAAACTGAAGAAGAGATGGGGCCGTTCTGCTCTAGGAGGCGGCCTGCCTGCAGTTCCATCCGGGGCTGGACCCCCTCTGTTGGAAATACGAAACATGTGGAGAGCTTCCAGGCTCGGGGGCCTGCAGACCAGCCCCCGTTCAGGCGATACTGAGACACACGCAGCTTCCTGTTCACACGACGCACTCACACAGACTGTTCACGGGACTGGGATGTGGATGCCACACGTCCTGTTTCCCAGTCAATCCACCTAACCTAAGGCACTGCGATGACTTTCCCAAGGTCCTCAGGCCAGGAGATGGACCCAGGAATCCTAGCTCCGAGTTATAGTATTTATTTCCCGGTACCATGTATAATAAAAATGATACACAATATCTGCATAGACTCGGGCTTCAACCAAAACTCTAAAATTTAGACTTCATGGCAGCTTTACAAAATAATGATTCTTCATTTAACCTACAGATCTAATTTCATAGTCATGTGATATAGGAGTTACGAAGACGACTGTTCTCTCTTTAGTGAAACCATGTCCCTGAAAGCATAGCATCTGTCAGAGTTCGACCCCAGATACACAGAGAGATTTTGGGGGAGAACTTGGCTCACGCGATTGTGGGGTAGTCAGGCCCATCCCCATCCCGCTGGTGGGCTCTCGGGAAGGGCCAGCGCAGGGAAGCCTCTGTTCACAGGTGCTGGGCTCCTTCTCAAGGAAGCTCAGCTTCTTCTGGGGGCTCTCAGCTGACCCACACAGGTAATACTGGCAGGCAGCATTTGCCCCACAGAGCGCACATAGGATCACTTCTCCTGGCACCCAGTTTCTCCCCCTTTGCTTTGCTTCCCCAGCCTCGACCAGGCCCAGGTGGCAGCTCACCACCTCTCCCCAGCCCTCATCGGAAGGCACCTGCTGGATCTCTTACTGCGCAGGCACAGTGTTCTCTCCAAGGCCACTTTTATAAACCTTTGGAATGGCTGGCCGCTTTACTCTATGACCTCTCCAAAGCAACACATATGCTCTCTGGTGAGAAGTGTCCTCAGACTTCATTCATTAGCGAGCCTCATGCCAAGACTGGAACATCTGGAGAAGATTTGGGGAAACAGCAGGGAAGGGTGCTGGTGATTTTCAAGTCAAACCATACCTGACAATTGTCTGCTACTATCCATAGGTCAGGGCTGGTTTCAAACTTCTATTCAGTGCGTGTGTGTATGTACATAGTATGCATACATATATATCCAATGTAGTACGTATAGTATGTCATAAAATATATTGCATTTACCTTAATCGTATATTGCATATATACACATACACATTTATTGGATGTATAATGTGTATACATATGTGCACACTATATATACACCACTTACAGCATAGACATCACACGCAGATACATATACACATATGTGCATACTATAAAAATGCGTATATGTACATTCACAAACTACATATACATATCTATACACACTGTATATATATGTGTGTCTCTACATATATTTATCCCCCCAAAATTGCATTTACTGGAGTGTTAAGGTCTGGTTATGTGGGCTGCGCGTTGGCCCTCCCCTGACAAACAGGAATTCATCTTTTTTTTTTTTTAAAGATTTTATTTATTTATTTGACAGAGACAGAGATAGCGAGAGCAGGAACACAAGCAGTGGGAGTGGGAGAGGGAGAGCAGGCTTCCCGCCGAGGAGGGAGCCTGATGTGGGACTCGATCCCAGGACCCTGGGATCATGACCTGAGCCGAAGGCAGACGCTTAACGACTGAGCCACCCAGGCGCCCAGGAATTCATCTTTGTTCACTTTTGACACAAAGCATTTATTATCCTCAGTGCTACTGCATGATTTCTGGCTCCTTTTGGATACAGTTGATGCCAAAAGTCGTTTGCACTTATCTGACAGTGACAATTTGAGGCTACCTCTAGGATGTGTCCACAGTTTTTCTGTTTTTATACAGATGACTGCATATTTTAATGGCAGTTCAAGGTAAGGATCTGGGGCACAGCTCATAAAGAACCACACAAACACAAATCATTTTCAGAATCCCTCTGGGTTTGGAAAACATAAAATGTTGGAGAACTTCCTCTCTCTTTCAGAGCCTTTTGTAAAATGATTGCCTCCAAAGCCACGAGGCGCATTTAATTTTTAATGTGTTGTGTTGATTTCAAGATGGTGGAGGATCCCACTGTTAATTACGAGCACGTGCCTCTTCTGTTTATCGGTGGCACCTGCTGGATGGTGGCAGTGCGGCTCACACCCTGGATGTCGCTCCCATAAACCAGATGCTGCGAGGAAGAAAAGGGGCATGGGTTTATCTTTTTTTTTTTTAAGATTTTATTTATTTATTTGAGAGAGAGAATGAGAGAGAGAGAGCACATGAGAGGGGGGAGGGTCAGAGGGAGAAGCAGACTCCCTGCTGAGCAGGGAGCCCGATGTGGGACTCGATCCCGGGACTCCAGGATCATGACCTGAGCTGAAGGCAGTCGCTCAACCAACTGAGCCACCCAGGCGCCCAAGCATGGGTTTATCTTTAATGATGGAAAAGTCTACCTCCTTCAAGAAAGACATTCTAAGAGCTGAATCAAATATTTGATTTTCTACTAAACTACAAAATGAAAACCGTTTTTAACAAATGCCGTCATTAGAACCACCTGAACAAGGACTTTAGGAGGACTCTGTATTATTGCCTAAAGTCCAATTTAAAATCACTTAACTTGTTAGGTGTTTTATCTATTGATTGGGCATCAATATTAATCCTTTGTTTCTGAAGAAATTGCAACATAATAGACCTTCTTCGGTGCTTTAAAATAAAAAATCCACTTCTGGTGTCTATATTTAGAATATAATTTTCAAGATTTTGCTTTTCAGAGAAAGTACTTTTTTTAAGATATATTTTCTGTCAAAGAGTATTTTGGAGCTTTATGTTGGTTTAACTTCTCTTTGGAGTCTTATTTTAACCTCTGTGTTCATAAAAGATCAAAATGCAATTTCTTTCACCCGTCTCAAAAATTAGAGTGTATCTCTCCCTGGAGTCTCAGGACCCTTCCATGCCGACTGGTGGGGTTTCGGGCATTTTGAGGACTCCTGGCAATCTGATGCTGCACCTTTCCTGTTGGATGGGGGTGAAGTGGTCCTATCTCGTTGGCGTCAGTCCTGGGTACGTGTACAGATGCATATAGGTCTGTGGATGTCTATAGATGGGAAAGACATGGTTTTCATATTTAGGAATTAATAGGCTTAAGATGACCCAGATTCTTGGTTTGTTTATTGCTTTGTATTTAATTTAGCATTTACAGAAATGGTAAATACAGAAATGAGTTTGTTCAGAAGCTATACCATCAGCTAACGAAATAATTTCTTCAATGTTTCCAAGCTCCTTTGGGAAATTAGATGAATTACTACTTGAGCGTTTGGAGACTTGCTCTTTCTTTTCTTTCTTTAAGAAACTTTATTCCTCAACTTCAACAATTATGTTATTTATATTTTTAATCTATTTTCCTGATCAACCCATTTTAGGAACCCCCTGTGAAAAAAGATGCTCTGACTTACATTTTTCTAACATCTCCTTTGCTACTGAATTCAATAGGTGTGTCTGACTCCCTGCCAGTCCAGGTCAGGATGTCATGGGCTTTCCCAGCAACATCTGTGGCTACCCCAGGCAGGGAAGTAAAAATATGCTGAGTGTTCCAGAGCCTCCAAAATCGTGCCCAACTTCCAAGGTCAGCATGAAGGTTGTGTGACAGGGATTAAGCCCTGGAGATCAGATAGCGAGGTTGAATACTGCGTTTCCACTCCTGGCTACTTATTGATTTCTCTCAGCCAGCTTATCTGTAACGTGGCTGTATTAAGAGTGCATTCCTCCTAGGTGTAATTTGGACATTAAAAGTCTCTATCAATGGGAAGTTTTGTTTTTCTTCTAAGAGAAATGGCTTTACCTTATTCTTTTATTTTCCTAGCTTTTTTGAGGTATGTTTAACATATAATGACATACATACTTTTTTGGGGGGGGGGCTTCAAAGTTGTATAGTGCTTTGTACATTTTTTTGGAAACACATACATTTTAAATGTGCATTTTGATGAGTTTTACTAGATTTTTGCTTCTGTATAACCATGATCTTACACAAAAAACCATCCTCCAGAGTTCTGTGGGGTACCTTACTGCAAACCTGGGTCAGGGCCAGGCCCCAGGCAAGTGCTGCTCACCTTGCTGTCAGCACAGATTTCCTTCATCTTGTCTACAGTTTGCCACAAATAGTGCGTGATTTTGTGTTTGAACTCACACAGAAAACTATTGTTGAGATTTATCCATGTGTTCACATGCTTCCATAGCTCATTGCTTTTGATTGCTGATTACTTTTCCATTGAATGAAGAGACAACTTTTTTTTTTTAAACCATTTCCTTGTTGAGGGACATTTTTTGTTTCCAGATTTTGCCTATTTTGAAGAGAGTCTATGAACACTTGAGTATGAGTTTGTGTGATAGTGTTTTTGCTCCTCTTGGGTGAATACATAGGAATGGCATTTCTGAGTCACACTATAAACTCAGGTTTACCTTTATGATAAAATGTCAAAATTTTCAAAGGGGCTGTACTGTTGTGTAATCCCCCCACCCACGTAGAAGGGTGCGGTGCCCCTTGCTCCCTATCTGCACCAGCACTTGGTATTACTGGTCTTCTTACTGTTGGCCATGCTGAAGGGTATGTGTTGTTTCCATATGGTGGTTTTAAAACAGATCCCCTGATCATTAGTGATGCTCAGCGTCCTTCCATGTGCTTTTTGGCTGTTTATATATCTTCTATTTTGAAGTGTCTGTTCAAATAGCTTGTCTATTTTTAAAAGTTGGTTTGTATGTCTTCTTGTTATTGAGTTGTAAGAGCTCTTTATATATTCTACATACAAATCTTCTTTGTGATATATATCTCACATATATTTTGTTCTGGTCTGTGACTTGCTTTTTTGTTTCCTTAAGTTTTCTGTCTTTTTAAAAAGTAGGCATTTTAATTTGTATAAAGTCTAATCTATCAAGCAACTTTATGGTTTATGCTTTTATGTCTTGTTTAAGACATCTTTCCCAAACCCATAGTCATGAAAGTTTTCCCAAGTTTCTTCTGCTTCAGTGTGTTCCATGGAAATATTATGTGAGGTGTATATGCAATTTAATATTTTCTAATAGCCATGTAAAACAAGTGAAAAAAAAAAGAAAAAAAATAATTTCCTAATAAAATATTTTTTTAATCTAAGATATCCAAAAGAGTAATTTCTCAACATGTAATCAATATAAATGTTATAAATGAGATACTTTACATTTTCGGAGCTGAATCTTTGATATCTGGTATGTGTTTTAGAGTTTTAGTACATCCCAAATAGAAATAGCCACATTTCAATTGCTAGATAATCACGCCCGCCTAGGAGCTACCATGATGAACAGTGCAGTTGTAGACATTCGATAATTTAAACTTTTACATGAGAATGTTGAGCAATTTTGAGTTAGTTTTTGTGTGTGGCATGAGGTAAGGGTTGAGGGTTATTTTTCTGTGTGGATGTCTATTTCCAGCACCATTTGTTGAAAAGATTACCTGTCCCCATTGAATTACCTGGGCCTCTTTGTCAAAACCAACGTACAACATAGCTGCTGCACTCTCTTCAACTGATCTATGGGTCTGTTCTTTCCAAATAAGACACTGACGTGGCTCCCTGCCTGTGTAGCCAGTCCTGCAGGGGCTAACATCAGCGCTCCAGGTCTGCTCTCTTGTTTCACAGTTGTTTCAGGTACGGTAGGTTCTTTAGAATGTCCATATAAATTCTGAGATTAGCCTGTGGATTTATATATAAATAAAGACTGGCAGGATTTTGATTAGAATTGCATTGAATTTACAGATAAATTTGGATAGAAGTTGCATTTTAAGTATTCTGATTCTTCCAGTTCATGAACCGTAGATAGATAGATAGATATCTTACAGCTCAGAAACATACATACATATTACATCATTAACTTCCTTAGCATATTTTGTACTTTTCTGATCTCATCCATATTTTGTTACATTTCGTTCTAGGTATCTTTTGTTTACTTTTTTAAAAATTGATATTTCAATTGCTATTAAAACTTCAATTTCCGATTGCTCTTGCTGGTATATAGAAACAGATCTGATTGTTTTATATTGCCCTTGCGTCCTATGGCATGGCTAAGCTAACTCATTAGCTCTAAAATATGTTTAAGTGTCTTGGGATTTCTATGTGTATGTCATTCGTCCATTAAAAGAAGCAGTTTGGCTTCCTCATTTCTAATCTATGCCCTTTATAGATCTTCTTGCTTTATCCCATTGGCTTTAGCCTCCGGGACAGAAATAGTCAGAACAGACATGCTTGCTTCCACCCTTAGGCAGAAAGCACTCAACCCTTCAGCCTTCCGTATAGACAAGGGTAAGGGATTCTCAAGGAGAGTGTTTATCAGGGTGCAGAGTTTCTCCTATATACCTCGCTACGAGCTTTTGTAATGAATGGGGTTTGAATTTTGTGTGATGCTTCATCTTCAATTATTGAGTCCAATTTGAGGCCATAGATTATAAGTGAAGCTCTCTGAAGAGGTAACAGTGTCCCCTGAGGAATTCTGGAGAACAAAATGAGCCACAACCCAGGTAGTGGTTTCTCAGTCTTTGTGGGAAGAGAGCAAGGTCTGTTCCTGAGACAGGAGGCCACCTAATGCTCATGTGATGTGAACAGACTTGAGCAGAGAAAGGCAGTAAGTAGCAACTCAGAGAGGGAATGAGCCTCAGCCTCCTAACCTCTTCTTTGAAATATAGGGGGTGTGTGTGTGTGTGTGTGTGTGTGTGTGTGTGTGTGTATGACTGTGTGAGTGAGTCTGTGTGTGACCAAAGGGGAAGGGAACAGCAAAGGAGAAGACAAAGGAGAGAGGGTGACGACATGGGCAGGGATGGAAGGGAAGACAGGAGGACAGAACATGCAGAGACCGCAGTGGGAGCCTTGGACCAGCATGCCTGCCCAGACAAACAGCTGAGAACAGGACCCGGAGGCATATGCCCCGCCATGGGCCAGAGGAAAAGGAGGGTGAGTGACCTCCACCCGATGCCGTGGGTGATTGAGGCCACAGCGTCCTGTCTTTAGTGCTAAAACAGGTGACACTCCTATAATGCAGACAGTGCTCTGAGCACTTGTCAGATATAAACTCGCACACACCTCAAAGCGACCCCGCCATGTAGGTTTTGCTACTATCTGCATGTTTCAGGTGAGAATAGTTTGGTGCCCAGCATGAGTGCCTATCACTGAGTCTAATGGTGGTGATGCCAGGCTCCAGGACTGGGCGGGGAGCCCGCAGGTGGATGTGCAGACCCTCAAGGGCCTTCAAGCTTGTCTTCTGTAGGAACCTTGGCCGGCCCAAGGCTCCAGGGGCAGGGACCCCCAATCCAGGGTGGAGGGGCTGGGGGATGGGAGGCAGCATCTCTGGACAGAGACCCTCGCTGGAGTGTCAGGAAGATGATGAGGGGAATGAGCTGCATACAACTCAGACAGGACAGAGACCTTTATACTCAAGTTGGTGGTAAAGGTGTCGAGGGAAGAGGGCATCTGGTCACAATTGGTCAGAATTGTGATCAGACTGTGGCGGCCCATCTTTTGTCTGTTCTCCCCTCCCGGCTTCCCACAAAACCCTTGCCCTGGATATGTTCTCCATCTCAATGTCTCAGAATAAAAAATGTTTTTGGAGTATTTTTGTTTAAAAAAATGAGTAGGACTAACAGAGGAAACATGAAAAATGAGTTTAAATATTAATTAATTAATTAGTTGTGAGATAACTATTCACCAAAGTAGAAAATTAAATCGATGGGATTGCCCATAATGTGCCTAAGCCATTATGTTCTCAGGCAAACAGGGTTAAAAAGAAATCTCCCAATGGCATACTGGAGCATGGAACTGCTTCCCATCATGTTAAAATATAGTTTTGAAGGATTTTATATGTTAAAAAATACCCTCAGTTCTCTTGTTTGAAGGCATGTACATTGTAGAAATAATAACTTAATGAGTAGATTTGGTGTTAGGACTATAGATAAATGTAATTTTCTTTATCTTGGTTTTCTTTTCTTTATAATGATAAAATGTGCAAAATTTTTGATTCATACATTTAAATATGTTTCTGGATGTTCCTATATTTGATCAGACTTCTCTATCAGGGTCACGATGCACCCAGAAATAGAAGAGCAGAGAGGATGAATATAGGGTTTCTCCCTGGAACATCCATTTCAAATGAGGATTTGGGGAGAGTGTATGTGGCGTGTTTGTACAATTGAGTAGGTAGAAGAGAAACTTGGCCTACATGATTGATAAAAAACAAGAAACTTTTAAAAATTATGCTTGCATTAATGACTTCTCCTTGAGGTGTTCCTTAGAATTTTGCTACATCAGTATGGGTACTTGAAAAACATGAATTTGAGGTGCTCTGAGGAACACATGAGAATAATTCCCAATTAAAAAAAAAAAAAAAAAAAAAAAAGCTATGTTCACTCATGACCACAGTTTATCCTTCAACAGCTTGGAGGTTTGGGGTGTCTACATCCCTGGTTAAGCCAGAAATCCACATTTAATGATGGACTGCCCCAAAACTTAATTACCAATAGCCTACTATTGACTGGAAACCTTGCTGATCCCATAAGTAGTCCATGAACACATATTTTGTATGTTGTATGTATTAAATAGTGTATTCTTACAATAAAGTGAACTAGAGCAAAGAAAATGTTATGAAGAAAAGTATAAGGAAGAAAAAATACAGAGTACTGACCTGTATTTGTCTGAAAAATCTGTGGAAAGCAGATCTGCACACTTCAGACCCATGTTGTTCAAGGCGCAACTCTGTGTGTGGGGGCCACAAATTTGTAGGAGAAGTGCTGTCAATGAGGGATTGTGAGAACATCTGGAAATGTAAGGTAAAATCGAATCCCATGTTTCTAGACAGCATATGTGAATTCAGAGAGAAAGCAAAATTCGGTCTTCTCATTAAACACAAGCGACCCACATTTGGCTCTAAAGGAGCTCCATGAGAGTTGCTCCTCTTTCCTTGGGGGTTTGCTCAAACGTCTGCGAGGTGCTCTTGGGGCCTTTTGCCTCTCCTGTGAAGCAGGAGCAGACTTAGTAGAGACTTATTCCTTTAGAATGAAAAGAAAAACCCGCTAGAATTTATTAAGAACTTGGTTGTGCTCTACTGGCCTTTGTTTGATGTTCTTCGCGTAGATGGCTTCTGTGTACTTGACATCCTGGGCCTTATTGACTGCCTTCTGACATTTCTTTGAATTTTCTAAGGATGTAGTATTGTCAGTCATTATATATGGGCTCTTTGTTACTGCGTTCCTCTGGATGAATGTATTTAAATTCACCTTCCTTTAGAAACTGGAAGCTGACTTTATTTATGTGATCGATTACAAAATGGGCCTTGATCTTTCCTCTTTTCCTGCGCCCTCACCCTTTGTCAGGAAGCATTTCTTCCTCATCTGATTTTGAGCTTGATGCTTAACTTGTTCTGGCTCATGGGATGTCAGCCAAGTGATGCAAGCTGAACCCTGCAGAGCATTTGTGTGGGTAGGTCCACACAGGCCAGTCTTGCCCTCTGTCATGCCCATGAGAAGGACATGTCAAGGCTAGCCTGCAGGTGCCAGGAAGGCTGGGAGGAATGAGTGGAGTGGAATGGTCTCCATCGACCCACTGAGCCCATTGGACAATCAGCGGTCTGCTCCCAGGGATGCAAGCTAACCAGCAAGGACCACAGTACATGCCACCAACCCCAGCCTAGACAGTAGCTCACATGCTTCTGAGAGAAATAGAACTTACCGTTTTATGTCCTTGAAGTCTTATGGCTATTTCTCACGCAGCACTACCATGATGATCAACATATAATACAGCAGTAATACAATCACACCGAAGGGCCATCATACATGCCTAAAATAATTGGCATTTTCTTTGGGACAAATTGACTGCTGGAAGTTAAAAGTGATGAAGAAACTAATTGAACATTGGGAAATCATGGGGAAAATGTTATTACAGTGAGCTGAAAAAATGCTAGTCCTCCTTAGATGGTCCAGAAGATTCTGAAGGAATACTGCATTGGTAGCTTAGAAAACCACACACACACAGACTTAATAGTCCATCAGATTTGCACGGGGCGAGGGGACTTCTAAACAGGTGGCTGCAAGTATCTTTGTCTCTTACTAGCTGCCTATGATAAGATACTTAAATACTTCAGGAAAGAGATGAACACAATAAAGAATTGGCCAATTTTAAGGCTTAATCTGGAGAAATTACTACATCCAGATTTTCTGGGATTGGGATGGGAGGGCGAAAGGAAAATATGTGTCCCTTCAATTTCTCCAACAAAGAAAATAGTCTTAAGTTATAATACAGCATCAGGATAAAAATAAAGTCTATGATCTTTATTGTTAAGTCATCTGAAAGAACTAAGCTAGTCTAGTAGACCCGCCATCTGAAGCAGAACGAAGTTGTAGGAACCGTATTGTCCCATGACAGCCTGGTATACTCAGAGTAGCTCTGTGGTGTCTAGAAAGAGAAGCACTGAAACACACAGACACACAGACACACACCAGAAGATTAAGTCTTTCAGTATGTGGAAAACAACTTAAATCTAAAACACAGAAAACCTACACATTTTTAAATTGTTGAGGGTTTTGTTTTGTTTTGTTTTTGAGTGTTTACTTTTAAGATGGTTGATCCAGCAAAAGCACTAGCAAATGGCAAGTTAAAACTGTTCCAAATATAGTAAGGCTCGTAGGAAGTTTCTTTGGACCAGAAACTGTCCATGGTAGGAACCAGGGTGAGAAATCTGTGCGGGAGGCATGTCTTCCAGCGTCTACAGAAGAAGGCAAGAAGCCTGGGCAGAGGGCAGAGCCTGTCCCTACCCCAAGATGAAAGAGGGCCCGCAATGCACCCCTACCAGGATTCAGGGAGGAGCTGTGGACCAGGGAGGCTCTGGAGCTCTGTCTTCCCATCGAGTGAAGATGTGGACCATGGTTATCTTGCCCATTTTGCACCACATGTATTGGGTGTTTCAGTGTTGGGTCATTTGTCTTTATAGTTCACAGTTCTTTGGGTCAAGAGCAGACACATGGATCTAAAAGAAGTCACAAGATCCTGGACAGCACATTTAATACTGTGATGAGGTTTGGGACAATCCTGGGGATGGGTTTAAGCATATTTTCCAAGTGGAAGCAAAGTGAATAGTTGTGGGCAGACTTAGTCGATTGAAATCAATGGTCCTTCTTGGCATCCTTGCCCTTCCCTGTGGGACATTGCTGTGATTTCCACCTTAGACCTGACCTCAGTCATGGGACTGCTTTGGCCACACAAATATGATGCAAGAAATGCTGGGAAGTGTTTGCACAATTGGGTCTGTACTCGCTGCTGACAATAGCCATCGTTACAAGACCACCGTGCCCCCGCTGTACTGGTGGTTCTGGTGTGGGGGAGAAGAGAAACGTGTGTCAGTCAGCCATTGGCATTTGAGCTGGCCCACCTGCGACCGTGAGAACTGCCCACAGGCGTACTTAGATACTTCACAGGGCTTTTGTGGTTGTTTGTTTGGCAGTGTTATTGTGATGACAGATAACTGACTTAGTTAAGCTATGTAGGTCCGCAAACCTCGTCTTTATTATAGGAACAGCACTGAGGATCCTCATGTCCTTCCTGCAGTCCATGCTACACATAGATTTAAGCATCCAAAAGTCTAATTGTTAAAGCACGTCTAAACCTTCCTCCAAAAAGCAACACACGAGTTGGCTTCAATACACTCCAGTTTTTAGGGAATATAACCCTTCTTTTTTTAAGGCTGAATGATATTCCATTGTGTCTGTGTGTGTGTGTATATACATATATATCACATTTTCTTTATTAATTCACCCATCACAGACACTTGGGTTGCTTTTAGGTCTTGGCTATTGTAAAAATGTTGCAATGACCATGGGAATGCAGGTATCTTTTTGAGATCCTGATTTCAATTACTTTGGATAAATGTTCAGAAGTGGGACTGCTGGATGATGATGTAATTCTATTTTTAACTTTCTGAGGAAGCTCCAGTGTCTGGAGTGGTTGCACCAGTTTGCATTCCCACCAACAGCTCCCTTTCTCCACGTCCCCACCTGAATTTGTTATCTCTTATCTTTTTGATTCTAGCCATTCTAACAGGTGTCAGGGGATCTCTCATTGTGGTTTTGACTTGCATTTCCTCGATGACAAGTGATGTTGAGCATCTTTTCAGGTACCTGCTGGCCATCTGGATGTCTTCTTTGGAGAAATGTCTATTCAAGTTCTTAGCTCATTTTTTAATTGGGTTATTTGGGTTCTTTGTGCTGTTGAGTTGTAGGAATGCCTTATATATTTTGGAAATTAACCCCATATCTGATGGATGATCTGCAAATATTTTCTCATGTTCCATTGGTTGTATTTCACTCTGTTGACTGTTTCTTTTGCTGTGAAAAAGCTTCTTTTGCTGTGAAGAAGCTTCCTCCATTGATGTAGTCAATGGAGGAAATCCTGCTATTTGCCACAATATGGATGGATGAACCTAGAGGTCATTATGCTAAATGAAAGAAGTCCATCACGGGACAAATACTGCACAATTTTACTTATATGAGGTATCTAAAATAGTCAAACTCAGAGAAGTAGAGAGCAGAGTGGTGGTTGCCAGGGGCTGGGAGTGAGGGAAGAAGAAATTTGTTCAGTGGGTATAAAGTTTCTATTGCATAGGTTGAATAAGTTGTCAAGATCTGCTCTGCGTCATTGTCCCTTCAGTTAACACAATGTATTCTGCACTTTAAAATAAGTAAAGAGAGTAGACCTCAGGTTAAGTGTTCTCACCACCAAACACACACACCACAGAAGAACATAGCCATACTTTTGGAGGTCATGGATATGTTTGGTACCTTGGTTGTGGTCATCATACCACAGGTATATGCATATGTTCAGACTCAAGATGTATACCTTAAATGTGTGCAGATTTCTGAATATCAGTTATAGCTCAATAAAGCTAAAAAATACCAAAACCCTAATAAATACAATTTGAGTTTCGACTGGAGTGTGTGCCCTGAATGTGTGTGTGTGTGTGTGTGTGTGTGTGTGTGAGGCTTTGGGGGAAAAAAAATGCATGTTCAGGAAATCCAGGCTATTTTGCCTGGACTACTCATCTGGAAGGAGAAACATCACAGAGGACTACTTTCTGAGGAGATTCTGAATTAATATATTCTGATGATGTAGTGTATTTCTGTGCCCCTCTGCCTAACCACTGATTGAAAATGTCACCAAAAATAGATTATGTATGTGTGGAGGGAAAGGAAGCTTGTGTCTAATCTGCTGGTAGATACTTGTGAAAACCAATTTACTTGAGAAATAAATAGGTTATCATTTAATTTAAGTGGAACCGCAAATACGCTGCAGCAATTTTTCTGACCACAACTTCCATCTTCTAAAACCTAAAAATAAGAATTACATTTCATCAGCAAAAGGCCTTAGAATAGAGGAAATTAGGATTTTCAATTTGTATGCACGCTAACTAGTCACTTCATCCTCAAGCTGTAATTGAAAGTCTTTTATATGGTAAATTCGGAATAATTACAGAGCCGGAATATAGTAAATACGACAGCCAAAGAAGTTCTTTGAAAACAAAAACTTAATTTTCAGTTTTTAGCACGTACTTAATATTTGGCCTTTTATGAATAAGACTTTAAATGTCTCTTGTGAATGGCATGAACTGTATTTCCAGGTGCAGTAGTATTTTCCTGGGAAAACGAGTTCCTCTTTCAAAGTAGGAAATGTGCAAAGAGTATATTTGGCTTAATACGTGATTATTTTTCTCTTGATAACAAAGACTCGATAATTTTAGAGAAAGACGTTTCTTTCCTGGCCATTTATCAGCTCTCCCTCTGGAGCAGCCTTATTTGTAGCTTCTTATTTTGTCACATCTAACTGAAAACTCTTTAAAATGACTTTATCTGAAGGTCAGCTACCTTTTCTATCCAATTTAATTTTATCTTCAGAATTTTGTGACTTTGGATTTGGGTTAGCGATGAGTGAAGATAAGAGAACTGCTGGAGGCCCCTGTGCCTTGGCAGCTGGAAACCACGGTTTTGGGGCAGCCCGGGTGGAGGACAGCTGCCGGTGAGACCTCTCCGAAGGGTGAGCTCTGAAGCGAACTCCTAGCAGGTCAGCACAGAAAACTTGTGAAGTCACTTGAAGACTGTGAATGGTCTCCCAGACTAGGAAGACCAGTTAGGGGTCTGATGAAGGTAACCATGTGCCACAAGAGTGGAGGGGTCCCCAGAAGGGAGTCTTGTGGTTCTCATTGAGGGGATTGAGAAAGAAAGAGAAAACACCCAGAATCACATATTTCCAGGGACATCAAAGAGGACAGCCTTAAAAATGAATGTGTAGTATCCCAATCTTATTGGTAATAAATTGTTACAGTGAAATAGATGTTTTGGGCTATTTAGCTTTTGGGTGTCATCAAATGATGTTGGCTAACTCATCTCCCTTGTTCCGATGTTTGCACAATAAGCAACCTCTTGGTTTTCATTTGACTTCCCATGTAGGGCTTCCGATAGGAACATGATGTTGGGGTTTCACTGGAATGCACATACTAGTCTAACTGACAGTATTATCTTTCCTTCCATGTTAATATCAGCCTTCTGCTTTTTCTGATCAGTCTCGTTAATGCCTCTGCTGCACTAAATCTCCCACATGTGCAGGTAAAATCAAGTTGTTTCTTAATTTGTTTGTATTTTTTTCTGCAGGACTCATACACCAGAAAGCTTTAGGGACTCTACAATAATGCAGAGCCATGTTGGAAGCCCCTTACCAGCTTTTCAGAGGATCCGTCTGTCTCATTGGGCATGCCGCTGATGGGAGCCATTTCTGGGATTGGTTTCCTGTGCCTGTCAGGATAAATTATCACAAACTGGTGGCTTGAAATAGCAGTAGTTGATTCTCTCACGGTCCTGGAGTCCAAGAGTCCAAACCCAAGTTTTTTGTGTTTTTTTAGAGCCACACCCCTCTGGAGACTCTGGGAGGATCCTCCCTTGTCTCTTTCAGCCTCCAGTGGCCCCCCAGCATCCTTGGCTTTTGGGTGCATCTCTCCACTCTCTGCCTCTATGGTCACATTTCCTCAGCCTCTTTGTGTGTCTTCTCTTCTTCTGCCTCTGATGAGAACATTTGTCATTGGATTTAGGATCATCTGGATAATCCAGGGTGATCTCAGCATAAGCTCCTTAACTTAATTACATTTGCAAAGACCTTTTTTTCCAAACAAGGTCACATTCATAGGATGCGTGTATTAGAATATGGACATTATTTCATTTATGTCATTTGTTCAGTAAAGAAACTTTCAAAACTTCCTTCAGCAGATAACACCCTCTTTGCAAATTCTTCATGCTTGGTTTTAAACCATTCTCTTGACTGCCTTCAGGGTTGGTTGCTCCATCCAGAAGCTAGCAGAAGCAGGTGAAAGCACAGTGGATTCAGTTGAAGTTCTCAACAATCCTTCATTAAGGAGACTTTGTATTATTATTGGAGAAACATTTTTATTTGGAATGTAATGGGAAAATCAGTAATGCTTATTATGTTGCCCATTATACAAATCAATAAGAAGCATTGTAATATCATTAATTCTACACTGAAGGTGTCATCAATGTGTTTTTTAGTGTGTAATTACAAAATATATTCTACAGAACAAGTGTTTCTATATAAATCTTTTATATTAAAAGTCAGCAGGATGTTAGCACAGAAAATTGAATCTTTATTTCCTACCTTATTGGAATGTCAATTAAAATGGAACTTAAACCAGTTATTAAAAAAAAGATTGGGTTGACTAATATATGTCTTTATGAGATCATAAGGTTCTCCTCTCCAAAATTTATTTCAAACCGCTGAATAGAATATCTGGTCAATGACCATTTTCAAAAACAAACTGAATCCATAAGCTGGATCATCATATTAATGAGGCCAGATCCGTCATAAATAGTCCTGCTCGGGTTTCACAAAATGATTTAAAATTTCCTTACAAAGAAACCAAGTTAGAAAAGATGATTAGGCAGGATTTTTTTTTTTTTTTTTAGTGTCACATTTGACTCGCGGTGTCTGCTCAGCCCGGAAGACGTCCAGTGAGAGTGGGGCCCGAGGCTGACTCAGCTGTGTGCTCACCTCCAAGCTGCCCCGAGACACAGCCTCGGCTCATGGGGCCCACCTGGGACTGGGAATAAGAATACAGACATAAGCCCCAGTGCCCTGACAAAAAGCTTCACTTCTAAATGTTAGCTGCCTTTGTAATTACTTTGTTAACAGCACCAATATCACCTTTATACACAGCTTATTTCTTCAGCTCACAGGCTCTTAGACAATTTGAGGGAACAGTTCAGAAATTATGAACTTCAAGAAAAGGAGGAAAGAAAAAAAACCTATCCAGGGACGCCTGGGTTCCTCAGTCGGTTAAACATCTGGCTCTTGATTTCAGCTCAGGTCATGATCTCAGGGTCATGAGATGGAGCCCCACATTGGGCTCTGCACTCAGTGTGGAGTCAGCTTGGGATGCTCTCTCTCCCTCCCCCTCTGCTCCTCCCCTTGCTCGCGCTCGCTCTTGCTCTCTCTCAAATAAATAAATTTTTAAAAACTCTAAAAAAAAAATCTATCCAATTACCAAAAGCAATTTTGGTTAGGGGAAATATATTTAGAAAGACATGAAAAATGAACACCCCCCCCTTGCATAGAGAGAAAATCTTGGAGAAGTAGAGGTTATCAATTTATGGAACACCCTGAGCAGAGACCATGGCTAATTTTTCCTTCCTGAGTAATGGAACTCTACATGGATTTAAAGGGCATGAAGGGGGCACCTGGGTGGCTCAGTTGTTAAGCGTCTGCCTTCGGCTCAGGTCATGATCCCAGAGTCCTGGGATCAAGCCCCGCATTGGGCTCCCTTCTCCGTGGGAAGCCTGCTTCTCCCTCTCCCACTCCCCCTGCTTGTGTTCCCTCTCTCGCTGTGTCTCTCTCTGTCAAATAAATTAAAAAAAAAAAAAAGGCATGAAGGAAGCAGCCCAGGCGTAGAGCAATGTGGACATTTGGTATAACAGTCCTCACGTGAGCATGGAATTACTCAGCCAAACTGTAGCTTCCCAGTTTGTGCAATGACTTGTATGTGGGCATGAAAAGTATTAGTTTGCAAGAAACTAGTAAGTAAAGAAAAAAGCATGCATGCCCGAGAACAGTTCAGGTAAAGACTACCAAAGAGACTTCAATTCTCACCATCCCTGAGGTTTGAATAGCTCTTTGTAGAATTTTCTCTTAATTTAGGATTTCTGGATTAAAGCACTTTTTAAAAAAAAAAATCATAAAATCTGCATATTTTCCTTGGTGTCTACTCTTTTTCTTTGGGTAGAGTTAACATGTCTCTCACTTTCCCCTTTTATCTTAATCATAGATGTATTTAGTCCTTTGAAAATGCTTTTCCAAATAAATTTATAAGAGCTAGTAGATTTTTAAACAGCTCTAAACAGCCCTGTTGTTTTACCACTATGTTCTAAAACTTTTTAAAAAAATTACCAAAATGAGAGCACTCGGGAAACTGCGTTGTCTTCAAGCACACTCTGGTGACGGAAGTACCGTGTGTGACCTAAGTACGCATGTCAAGGTCCGAGTTAACACTATGTTGAAATGTCCACGGAGATGCAGACAATTATTTTTATTAGTTTTGGAAAATATTCCCAATATACTAAGTGGCACCCTGTGATGAATCTCTCACTGCACCTGGCTTCAGGATGTTAGAAATTCCCTGACATGCACTCACCCTGTATGTGGCGCGTGATACAGAAATGAGAGAAAAATAGGAATGGACACTGGTCTTTCTTACTTTTCAGTGTATCACATTCCTGTATACATGCTAATTCTATTTCCACGAACAAATGCATTTATGTATTTATTCACATTCTATTTATATGTGGCTTTGTAACAAGAGAGAATTTGAAGACGGCCTGTAGAGATGCCGGACACAGTGTGGAGTCCCGCCAGGTCTCTGCAGTCCAGTGCGCATGCAGTCCGCACAGTGCTCACCTCCAGCCCTTCCCAGGCTGCAGACAGAGGATGCACAAGGGGTGAGGCACTTATAGACATCTAGCAAATCTAAGGCATGTCCAGAGACAAAAAGAGGTACCTACCAGTAGATGAGTCGATCCAAGTTCTTTTATTGTCCTGCGGAATAGAAGACACAAATGTGCTCTAAATCTCTTAAAATCATTCAGTGTCTTGTTTTGCAATGTCCTGTTACTTGCACATGGACTACTTCCCTCTTTATATTCGAAGTTCATCTCCATCTGACAAAATTCTATAAATTCTTCTGTCCCTAGAAATGTGACATTAAATAAAGAATTATGCCAACCCAATTTTCCTGCCTTTCTGGTTCCTTAGCCCTTTTCCCGTGTCACGGCAGAAAAATCGTTTGCTTGCAGACGCAAAGGTCCTGGATTTTACCGTGTGGCACAGGGAGGGTTAAAAGACACAATTAACTTTGGAATTCCGTAATGTGATCTAAAAATGAGGCTCTGGTGCTGCTCGTCCTTCCACGGCCTCCTTTAATAGAGATTTCAATCTGTCTAAAAGATAAGCATTTGACTAAATATCTTTAAATGATTTCAAATCATTCAACTGTTAGATTTAAGCTCATTTCATTTTCATGGCTGGCTAAGATTTAAAGAAGAAAAAAAAAAAATGGGAAGGAAAGGAAGATTTGTAACCCGCCTCTCTACTGCTGGTTTACCTACATGTGGTTTGATAAGAACACCTCTGCAAGTAGATGAAGATGAGCAGACTCCTAGCCAACCACCTGCCTCACTGAGATGTACTGCCCACGCACGTCTTTTCCACAACAGCTGAGCAGATCGAGATAGGAATCCCTGATGCTCATCTTTGGAGAACTCTGCAATTTTCCATTTCCATAAACACGTTCACTCTTTTTGCAGCATTGCATTGCTGCCCGGGCATCCCCTCTAGCTCCCCGAGACTCTGTATTAGATGCTTCCTGCTGCCACATCTCAGGCACCCCTGGTCATGGCCTCATTTGTTGTGCCTGAACTGAGCACATCAGCATGAGTGTGACAGAAGCAGACCTACCTACTGGAGGGAGGGAGATGGATTCTGGAACATGAAGTGGAAAAGGTCAAGTTTGGAAGAAAAAAAAAAAGTAAGATTCCAGACAAAAATGGTAATTTACAAATAATTGACCTCAACGGTCCTTATCTTATTTTTTTAAAGATTTTATTTATTTATTTATTAGAGAGAGAGAGAGAGAGAGAAACAGCATGAGAGGGGAGAGGGTCAGAGGGAGAAGCAGTCTCCCCGACGAGCAGGGACCCGGATGAGGGACTCGATCCCAGGACTCCGGGATCATGACCTGAGCCGAAGGCAGTCGCTTAAACAACTGAGGCACCCAACCAACTGAGCCGCCCTTATCTTAATAGGTAGGTGGTAAGGAGGTGAGATTCATGCAGAATCAAGGATAAAGCTTTGCTTAACGATACATGTAGAAAAGTCATGGATACCAGAGAGGTAGACTCCAGGCCCAAATGGAATCTCAATTTTTTCAAGCATCCTGACAAAATAAGCAAAGCAATCCATTCTTAGAATAAGTGCAGCAATATTTTGGGTTTCTAATATAAAAACTGAAGCCCAGAGATGGAAGAAATATGGAATAACCATGGCTGAGGGTAAGGAGTTCACTGGAGAAGCAAGATAAAATTGTCCATACGAGAGAACCCAAAGCATGGGCTGGATTCCCTGATGTGGCTGCATATTAGAAACGCTTATTCAAGTTTTGAAAGTTCTTGTGCCTAGACCTCACCCCAGATCAACGAAACAGAGCATCCTGGGATGTGTCCCAAATATTGGCATTTACTAAAAAGAGCCCCAGTGGATACAATGGTCAGCACTGGCAGAGGCTTGCTAACTTAGCACGTTTCCTCTGGTCTGAGATCGGAGCTGGTCCCACAAAATAGATGCAGAAACCCTGGGAGAGCAATGGAGACTGATGGTGTCCACTTCACACGAGGGGCGGGCAGGTGTCAGCGAGGTTATAAATGTACCTGGGACACACCTTCACCTGGGAAATTCTGACTGAGCTGAGAAGAAAAGACCCAGAAATTTCTTTCTTTAGAACACATCCTCTGTGCAACATTTGTCACCTTTAAGCCCTGGTGCCAACTGTTCAGTTTACTAGCACTACTTGCCCTCAAATCGATCTGTGATAGTGAGACAGTCCTGGTTCTGGAGAACCTGTAGAGTGCTGAGCTGGTTCTCTGTCTGCACTCCACCAGAGACGGTTTCGGGGGCCTCTGAAGAGCGGGTATAAAATATATACTATAATTTATTATAAATATGTTTCTATTTATTTATATGCATTTGCTAATGACCTAATTGCCCATACTTTATTTCCAAGAGAAGATGCCTAGTATCTGTTCATTGTAATAAATATTCCTTCCACTGTGATTGATTTTCTGAATAAGTAAAACAAATGGGGAAAAAATGTGACCCCTGTGTTTTGTTCAGTGGGATGAATTAGATACCCCTTCTTCCACTTGCTCCCAAGTGACATTCTCTATTCCAGGCTGTCACATCTGATGTGCACACATTGCCTGATCAGGGTCGTTTCCAGACACTGTGAAGTTGGACTTCGGTGCAGGGGTTCTGGTCTGCAGGGCAGTGTGGGATCAGAGGTCCTCAGCAGGGGGATTCACCGGATCCAGACCACCCTCCCTGCTATGCTAAGGATTATTCCCCTCTTCGCGTGGCCCACCCCAAAGAGCCCCTGGCAAGCAAAATCATTTTATCATGTTTAAATATCATTTTACCAACAGGGAAGCTGTAACTTACAAGGTCCCTGTACATAATTTGAGTTTCTAACTTTATTCGGCACTTTTTTTTAACTTAGGTCCTTGCTTAAACAATCTTACCATACATTGATGTTCAGAATATTAAATGCTTTGGATATTCTCCAGCAAATGTTATGTCCAAACAAAATTAACACATTTTGAGAAGAATAAATGATAAATATTTCATGGAGTATATATGAACTCATTTTAATAAGTCGTGATATCTTTGGGTGACCATGCTGTTTTCAGATGCGTTTACAAGTATCTCTGCTCCGTATATCGCCGGGCTGATGTCATGAATGCGCTCATACAGCTCACTCACACACATGCCCACACTCACACACTTGTGCACACACATTCCTGGGAGCATGCCTGTGACTCTGATCCAGCTGTGTGTTATCACATTCTCACACAGAAACGTGAAGTTTCTGACACATATCTGAGTTGAAATTTCCAGAGAAATAACTTCTACCTTGTGAAGTATTTTTACAATTGATTTCGTGTTGTTCCATAGTACCATCGGTTATATTAAGGGTCAAAAATATTCCAAATGATTGTATTCACCTTAATTTAACAAATAAACCTGGACCACACCAACATTTTTTTCTGAGTCATTTTCACAATTGCAGTTCGCCCAGTATCGAGCTGCAGGATGTTGTGAATAAATAATTAGATGGGCCGTGGAGACATGAACAAAGCAAATTTTCCCAAGAAAACATCAAATATGGACAAAGTTTCTTTTTCACTTTCTATGGACCACTTAGGAGATTTGACTTCACAACTCAGGAAAAAGAGTTAGCCTTATAAACTTTTAATTCTGTATTTTCTTGTACTTTTCTTGTTTTTTTTAATTCTTTTTTTTATGTTAATCACCATACATTACATCATTAGTTTTTGATGCAGTGTTCCATGATTCATTGTGTATAACTTTCTTGTACTTTTAAAATACATAAATTATTGTTTAATATTTACTCAGGATATTGTCCTGGACATACTATCACATTACATCATTAAAAAGGAATACAGTAGCCTTGTAGCTTCATACCTTAAGATGCTAATTCAAAAACATCCATGTCTTAATTTTTTTATATAAAGTGTGTGTGTGAGAACTTTTGAGAACAAGATTGCCAAAAACCTATTTGGGACATCCATTGCAGATACTGCTGAAAGAATCAGGAATCAGGAATAAAGACCAACCGAGGCAGATTCTTGAGGAGCTACTCTTTCTTTCTTTCCTCACTTGGTGAATACTTTGCATATTCTCCTGTGGTTTATATTTATCATTATTATATATATTAATATATATCCTGTGGTATATATTTATCATTATTTAGGATTCTTTAGGATACAAAAATATAGGTAAGATTTCTCGTCACATAAGGATTTCCAGTTGCTGCCGAACAAATTTACTTTGGGATGAAAAGGATTAATTAGGTTTATTCAAATACTGTCATCAGGAAGAAAGTATCCCTAGGAAGAATAGGGTATTTCAAGGTCCTTCTCTGATGCTCTCAGATGGCTAGCTGCTGTGAAGTCCCTGAATGGTAGGAATCAAAATTGGAATCACAACTAGATGAGAGCGGCACTCTTAATTTTAGGCAACAAAGTGCTGAAATAATATCTTTACATGATTGAACTAGCATTTGGAGACTAGAAATCCAAAAGAAGTATTAGAAGGACGTTATAAAACCTTATTCCTCCGTGTGGATTCTGTTATCTACATGTAAGGTGAAAATAAATGTCTTTTTTTCTATTGAAATGCCATAAGAAATCTGGGTGACCTAAGAAGTACACAAATACATCATAGACTTTTACAAGAATGCCCAAATAATATTGAGAATTGATATGCACATTTATTGAAAACAGATGTTTGTGTGTATTAACAGATGATGTAATTTATATATATATGCAAACAAGGTAGACTATAATATGAGCTTCATATCTAATAACAAAATAAATTCCAGAAACACCAAAAGTAGCACGTCTAGGGATAAAGTATGAGAAACAAGTGTGATATGTGTGTACAAAGAAACTGAAAAATACTTTCAGGAGCCAAAAGGAAGACTTATAAGTGCAATCGATGCTATGTGCTCCAACAGGAAAGTTCAAAATCTTTAAGTTATCAACTTTTCCTAAATAATTTTTAAAATATTTAGGGCATTTACTTAAAAGTAGAAAAAATATCATTTTTAAAAGGAATAATTAGAAAAAGGTAGTCCTGCCACAGAGTAAAACATAGTAAAGTTGTAATGATCACTGTGGGATATTATGTCTTTGCTAGATGGACAGATCAACGCAATAGAGTAGGATGCTCAGGAATAAACTCAAATAATACTGGGATTTGACTCTATGGAAAATGCCATTTCTAACGAGTAGGGAAATAGAGATTTTTCAGTAAATATTGTTGGATTCACTAAATAAGTATCCCCTAATATAGCAAATATAAACTCCCATGTTGTTAGTTTGCTCATGCTGCCATAACAAAATACCACAGTCCTGGAGGCTGGGAGCCCGAGGTGAGGGCATGGGCAGGGCTCTTGTCTCCTGAGGCCTCTCTCTTGGGCATGCAGATGCCGTCCCCTCCCCGTGTCATGGGGTCTGCCTTTTGTGTGTTTCAGGGTCCTAACCTCCGCTTCCTATAACAATGTTAGTTAAATTGGATTAGGACCCACCCTGGGGCCCTCATTTGAACTTAATCACCTTTTAAAGATGCCATCTGCAAATACAGTTCTGGGAGTCAACAGATTCTGAGGGGATATTATTCAGTCCAAAACACTAAACTCCTTAACTAATATCAGAATAAATTCCAGGAAGACAAGATATTCAAAGTCTTAGTCAATGAAAAAGAACCCATCAAGCTCTTCATGTCTACGTACAACTAGAATCTTGGAGCTTTAAATCATGAGTGAAAACCCTGAGGAGACGAGAAACACTGATTAATTTGATCCCACGAAACACGTAAGTAACATTCCCTTGGGAAAAAGAAATGAAATAAAATCCAAAAGACAAATAGAAAAGTTGGAAAATATTTGTTGTTCATCACATGAACAAAATACAGATTTTTTGAAGATTATAAACTGCCATGTGTAATGTGAAAGAGATTAACAATGCCCCCCGTTACAGGGGCCAGAGATGTGATATGAAGACAGTTCATGGAGAAAGAACATATACTTGGACCCTAAGGATACCTTCTCCTCTTGCACAGAATGGAAATGCCTGTGAAACTGGCATTTGGGTGACCATGCTGTTTTCAGATGCGTTTACAAGTATCTCTGCTCCGTATATCGCTGGGCTGATGTCATGAATGCGCTCACACAGCTCACTCACACACACGCCCACACTCACACACTTGTGCACACACATTCCTGGGAGCATGCCTGTGACTCTGATCCAGCTGTGTGTTATCACATTCTCACACAGAAACGTGAAGTTTCTGACACATATCTGAGTTGAAATTTCCAGAGAAATAACTTCTACCTTGTGAAGTAACTACTCAACCGGCAAACCGGGTTGAGTAGTTGTGAGGACACAGGGTCTGCTATCCTGTCACTGATGGCGTTTGGGGTTGTGTTGGTGTGGGCCGAGGGCCAGATGGTGTGCGAGCCCGGAGCCTGTGTGGGCAGACAGAATCCTCACTTGGAGGGGCCCTGCCCTTGGCTTAATGCTCTGCTGTTGCTGTCTTGAAATTCCTAAGAATTCTTGACAAGGTGCTGTGGGTTTTCATTTTGTACTGAGCTCTGCAAATCATGTAGCAGTGTTTCTGATTTGGGTTTGCAAGCTATATGGGGGCCTCAATCACACACACACACACACACACACACACACTTTTTTGGACAACTATTTAAAAAGGTAAAAATGATTCTTAGCTTATGGGTCATACAAAAAAAAGAAAAAATGGATAGAGAGCCAGATTTCGGTCATGTTCCGCAAATTACTGACCCCAGCTGTAAAACATTTAAATTCTATGAAGGTAATCTGGTGCAACCTAAGAAAATTCCTTTTCCAGATACATATAATAAGTGTGATAGAAAATATTCTAGAAAATATTCAGCATTGTTTGTAATGGAAATGACAGAGAACTATCCCTAAAATACTGGACTTTTCAAACTCATCATGGTGTATCCGCACAATGGAATACTCTACAACCATTTAAGGGATGAGGCATTCTTCACGTGAGGATGTGGACAGATCTGTGCTATATTGTTCTGATAAAATATGGTTCAGAGGTGTGTGAGCCATGCTTATACCTAAAAGGACAAATACCCACAACCATATGCGGGGACAGAATGTCAGGGTACATGGGACACCATCAGGTTGAATGGACCCATGAACAATTTTTTTTTTTTAAGATTTTATTTATTTATTTGTCAGAGAGAGCACGAGTGCACAAGCAGGGGGAGCGGCTGGCAGAGGGAGAAGCAGGCTCCCCATGGAGCAGGGAGCCCGACGTGGGGCTCGATCCCAGGACCCTGGGATCATGACCTGAGCCGAAGACAGACGCTTAACGACTGAGCCACCCAGGCGTCCCTATATTTCTTTTTTTTTTTAGATTTTATTTATTTATCTGTCAGAGAGTGCACACAAGCAGGGGAGCAGCAGGCAGAGGGAGAAGCAGGCTCCTTGCTGAGCAGGGAGCCCGACGTGGGACTCGATCCCAGGACCCTGAGATCATGACCTGAGCCGAAGGCAGACGCTTAACGACTGAGCCACCCAGGCACTCCAGACTCGCATGAACTCTTATCATACATTTTGATTTTTTTTTTCATGTGAATGTTCTGATTTAATCCAAATAAATAAGAATCCCTTACTCTGCTTGGAGGTGTCACTGCATTGGCGTAAGCCGATTTCACTCAGGATGCCATCTAAGTGCAGCTCCTGGTATGGTCTCAGTGCTGGAGGTGAGGTGACCCCCAGTGCTCAATCACATGTGCATTGGCCATCTGACCTTTTTCTCTCCCACAGGCGCCCACTTAGTCTTCTGTTCTACCTCAGCTCGTGTGCTTTATTTTTTGGTAACCAACGTTATTTTCGGCAGATATTTCTTATTTTCTTTCCCATAGTATTCAATTCAGTTTTCATATTAAATATGAAAGAAAACATTTAAACAATTTAAGAGAAAATTTAAAATACAGCCTCTGTGTATTTAATGGTCTATTGTTTAAAATTTTGGATTGAAATATTTTTGTTTATGTCATGAATTGTCATCTCTATATTAAAATTTCAAAAGCCATACTTAAGGCTAAAAATATGGACAGTACTACTTGTTTGTCTTGCTGAGATTTTGACAGAGCGAGCTGATACAAACTCTCGTAAGAATACTCATTTGCTGTGATTCTTCTGCCTTGTCTTTAATATGAGAATCTTGTGGCAAAGCTTTTTTCCAAGTAGGCAGGTCACGCTCACTGAATAGTTAGTGCAGAAGAAAATGAGACAAATGAACTACAACTTTGTTTTAAACCAACAAGATAGGGGTGCCTGGCTGGTGCAGTCAGTTAAGCGTCTAACTCTTGATTTCGGCTTGGGTCGTGATCTCAGGGTTGTGAGATCAAGCCCTGTGTCGGGCTCCAAGCTCACTGGGGAGTCTGCTTAGAGTTTCTCTCTCTCCCTCTCCATCTGCTCCTCTCCCCACTCTCTATCTCAAATAAATAAATAAATCTTAAAGAAATAAATAAACAAGATAAAATCTACGAAGTATTCTATGTGGTAGAATGGATAATACAGACTTTATATCCAAGTAACACTTGTAATGTATACCTTGCAGTAAATAGCAGTAAATATTACTCTACTTATTACAGACTTAGTAGAGATACGTAGTAGAAGGCACAAGATATCACCTCAAGGTGCCAGATGATCGATTCCAAACACAGGACATTCAATCCCTTAGCATTTCTCACTGCATATCTCTGATGAGCTAGTTGTTTTTTCAACTCATGTACATAATGTCTCAAAATTCAGGGATCACCTTAGTATGGAATGACCAAATCTGGGGGAAAACAATGAAAACTAGAAAGTAATAACAGAAAAAAAGAAAAGAAAAGAAAAGAATGATGTGTGATGCAAATTTGAGGAAGGAAACTTAAAATTATCTTCTTACTTTTCATAGCTGAATGACTATGGAATATTTCCTTAATTTTCTCACTCAGCCCAACTTATCTTATATTAGGGTATTTAAATTTTAGATTGACTTTTCCTTTGGCTCTAAAATACTGTGATTCTGATAAAGGTTTTATCTTCATCATCATCATCATCAATACATCATTACTATTATCATTACGTATTATTATTATTCTTAAAAAGAAATAGTGTCTAAACCAAAGCCAAATAAAATCATACTTCCTGACATCATACATTCAAATTCTGTTTTGGTTAGATATCTAAAAGAATGAATAGCTATTTTACATTTTTTCAATCCAGTGGGAAATGATCCTCCTCTCTGGGCATGATTTCTCAACACAACACTGCTAATGCTCAGCCTCAGGGATGAAATCATTCTTCTTCTTTTATGCTAAATCCCTTTATGTAAGATCTCTGTGATAGTGAGTAGAGGTGGTCTCTGGGCTGAAACGCGTGTGTCTGTGTGGAGAGGGGAAGAGAGAATACTTACGTAACTCTTCATTCAAATAATCCTCAGAAGCACTACAATGTGTCCGGTGTTTTTATTTACATCTGTAAGTTGACTGAGCCATAGTTAAGGAAAGCAGGGAGGAGAAAGTATGAGGATGGAAGAAAAGTAAGAACACCTTGGGGTTACAGAGCAAGGTCACTTAGGATGGATGTGATGGAGAAAGAAACAAGAAAGTAATTTTATCAGAACTTCCCGAGAACAGGGGTACAATGCAATGAATAAGAAAGACACATACAGGGCGCCCGGCTGGCTCAGTCAGTAGAACATGCAACTCTTGATCTCAGGGTTGTACGTGTGAGCCCCACGTTAGGTGTAGAGATGACTTAAAATCTTAAAAAATAGAAAGAAAGAAAGAAACCACGTACACACAAATATTTACATAAAATATATGTTTCCATAATTTTAGAAATCTTTTAATGGATAGCACCTCACAGATTATAAGACATATTATGTATTTTCTGTATGTTGAACTGATATAGTTTTCTATAAGGTGATAAACACAGATATATGTGTTGGTCCAGTTGGATATTTCTCTGATGCCATAGAAATTTTGCAATTCTACATTTTAGAAGAGTTGGGGGTTGAAGCTTGACGTGCCAGAATTGAATCAATTTTTTGCCAGGTCTGATCTAGGTCATATCTCTTAGTGGATATGTTGTTCTTGAGCCAAGAAGATAGAAGCTTCAGTAGTTCAAAGAGCAAGCAAAAGAAAAGAGGCCCGGGGACAGATGCAGTTGCCCAGAGGTCTGTCGGAAAACACAAGGGGAGTAAAACAGAGAGTGACTTGTAACAACAAAACTCAGGGCACAGGGACAAAGATTTTTAAACATACCCGAAGGAATAAAGTCAACGGCCAAACAGGAAATTTACATTCAACCCTCAGTGTATTCATTTCTCTGTGTCTAGACAAATTTACATGCAGAGAAAAAGGCATAATTTGAGAATGGATGCTTGGTAGCTCCAATCCTGGCATGAGAGATCATTATTACCCACATGTGCTAAATATTGAGCAATCAAGTAAGTTTTTGCTTCTTCACCTTCAGGGGAATTCGGAGACTAACCCCTGTTTAGGTCCTACTAAAGACACTAAGACCATAATTACCTATCAAATCTATAGGTCATTAGTAAATATTTCCTGAATTAATGTTGTAGAACATATTTCTCATTTCATTACTTAAATAGAATCCCATAGAATTCCACTTTAAATAATAATCACTATAACAAATAGAACAACATTATTCACCACCAACCTACATGTTCAGCACTGTCTCAGGATTAAAAAATAACAATTTAAAAAACAATAACTTTCTGGGCTCCTGGGTGGCTCAGTTGGTTAAGCATCTGCCTTCGGCTCAGGTCATGATCGCAGGGTCCTGGGATTGAGCCCCACATTCCACTACTTGCTCAATGGGGAGTCTGCTCCTCCCTCTGCCTCTGCCCCTCCCCCCAACTGTGCTGTCTCTCTCAAATAAGCAAATAAAATCTTAAATAAATAAATAAATAAAACAATAACTTTCTTAAGAAATTTACAAATGGGCAGTTCGGTTATTTTGTAATAAATGGGAGCTTTTATCAGAATCCCACATATTATTTAAGTTGTTCATTATCTAGAGGATAGGGGCAGACCCCTAACTCATCGCTTTGTAAAAAACGTCTTCTGTGCACAGAGAGCTCTGTTTCACATTGGGAGAGTTCCAATGGCCGTGCTCCTGGGGAAGAGAACCACGTGGCATCTCCTTCCATTATGCTGCTGGGAGGGGGATGCTCAAGGGGCACGAATCACCTGCTGAGCACAGGTGAGGATGGCAAACTCAAGATACAGGGAAGAGAAGAGAGAGTGTTTTAAGGTTACATCATTATCTTTTCCTCTCGCAGACACCTGTAGTAAAATTAACAATTCAGAGTAGCAACTGCACACCTGGCTGGACTGTAGTCAAACGGTAAGTGGCTTTGTTTGCTCTTTTCCTGAAGTGATAACGAAAGAAGTTGAATCAGGCTGGCCTCTTGATTTCCAGGGAATTGACAAGCCCCACCATTTCCTCATCCCCACTGTTTTAAGAGAATACAGATGAATTAAGTGGAGGAAATCATGGGTTTCTGAGTCGACTTTCTGTCTATCAACCCAGCCATATGCACCAAAACTGTTGGCAGATGCTGATATGACATGAATCTATGGAGACACAAAAGTGTGAGGCTGTTTAGAAATCCTTCCAACGAGGAATTAATACCTACCATCAAAATCACTGCAGTGGATAGAGTCTTTGTGTTTCCTGAAAGCTATAATTAAAACACAAATTGGCTGGGAGGAGTCTGTTTCTGCAGATTGATTTACTGGTTTCCAACTAAAATTAAGAGAATTTTTGGAATCAGATTCAGGGAGAAATGTAATCCAAGCTCGGCAAGTGTTTCTCCAGCCTATACACAATCACTCACTGCTAGTTGGACAGAGCTGTCTCTGTCCCATTGTCATCTGATGCTCAATTATTTCTCTGCGGGTTCTTGTATTGTCCCCCTTTGCCAAAATTTTCCATCTCTTCTCTCTCGATTGTCCAAATCGAATCCCTCCTTCACAGCCTGGTGGCCTTCCCCCCATGGGTCGGGTCCTTCCCAGTCCCACTCCCCTCCCTGTTCCTCCATGACTGGTCACACAAACACAGCACGATTAGCCAGGAAATTTGGGGAAGGCTCTATGCACATTAAATCATTTAACTCTTGACGGTTCTATGAGTTAATGCAATTATTCCCATTCTAGAGAGGAGGAGAGGGCACAGAGATTACTTGAGTCATCCCAAGTCACTCAGGCATTAAGTGGTTAGAATAGGACCAAAATCCACCCAACCTGGGTCCAGCGTCTGCTCACTGGACCACTGCAGTGTGTTTCCAGAGGGTGGCATGCTTCATACAGCAGATGTCTAATCAGAGCTGGATCGAGACCCATCTCTCTGGGCCATACAATTACAGTCATTATGAAGAGAGATGTGGATGTGCATTTATCTGCAGCCAGATAGCTTTATCTATGGAGAGAGGTCACAGGTAGGTAGGGAGGTAGATAAGTAGATGGCTGGATAGATAGATAGATAGATAGATAGATAGATAGATAGATAGATAGAT
>NC_058407.1:135045209-135046396 GCF_002201575.2 Neomonachus schauinslandi
GATAGATAGATAGATAGATAGATAGATAGATAGATAGATAGATAGATGATGGATAGATAGATAGATCTACATATTCTTAACCACTAGTAACCTCTGTCCAAGCAGGAGCCATAAATACTGTTTTAGTCACATTACAGGACACCTTGTCAGAAGGTGTGAAACACAGTTCCTAGTCAAGCAATACTTCATTAATTGTTAAGACTAGCATCTGGAAACAGCTAAACTTGAATCCGGGTTACATTGTTTACTACAGAATGACCTTGAGAAAGTTTTTAAAACCTTCTGAGTCTCCTATGTTTAATCTGTACATAGTTTGGAGTAATAGATTCTCCCTCACAGAGCTTGGCATTACCCTGCTTGGAACAGAGCCTGGCACGTCTGGGGTGCTCAGGCGGTATTGGCTACTAAATGTGGAACATGCTGGATTGTGGGGAGGTAGGGGTTTATACAGAGGTCCCAACACCCTGCAACTGTTCCCAAATAAGTCATCAGCGTCCAACCTGATTTGTCAACATTAGTGGATTTCTGTGCTTCAGACCTAAGATTTCACTAATATCCCAATTTTAAATTTCAGGCAAAGTTAGCACCCTCTTTCTAAATACCACCGAGACAGGGTCCTTTGGCTCCAACATCTTTCCACCATGTTTGGATAGCTTTGATTTGCCAGTTTGCTTTTGCACTTGTTTTTTGCTTGTTTATGTGCAAGGAGGCTGGCTATGGGAATGACATTCTTTGGAATGCTGTCACAGGTGAGGGACTCAGGGAGGCACACCGTCCTGCACTCCGGAACACTTGCCTTTGTTATCAGTAGACCCAAGTAGAGCCTGGGTGTAGATATTGCCCCCCCTGGAGCTGAAAGTTTAGCAGTCTAGCCACTAGCCGCCTCCCCCCTCTCCCCAGGCCTGAAGAGACTGATTGCAGAGTAACTGCAGGGTATTTGTCAGATAGCCCCTCAGTGAAGTCAGGTCAACCTATCCATAATTGCTCCTTCAGTGAAGTTTTTAAAAACATTTCATTTGCTTAGATTTCCATTCAATTAATTTCCCCTCCTTCTATCTGTTCTGGTAACTGGGCAAGGTGGTGAGAAAGAAAGAGAGAGAGAGAAAGAAAGAAAGAAAGAAAAAAGAAAGAGAAAAAAAGAAAAAAGAAAAAAGAAGAAAGAAAGAAAGAAAAAAGAAAGAGAAAAA
>NC_058407.1:135046406-135166367 GCF_002201575.2 Neomonachus schauinslandi
AAAGAAAGAAAGAAAGAAAGAAAGAAAGAAAGAAAGAAAGAAAGAAAGAAAGAAAGAAAGGAGTGAGGGAGGGAGGGAGGAAGTGCTTGAATATTGACCAGGTACTACAAAATTCTCAAAACCTATTTCCTGCTTTTCTTTAATTTTTTAGGAAATTTTTTTTTTAACTTTTCAGGTTTTCAAGTGTCTCAGAGGCTAGGATTTTCAGACCCTGTTGCTCAACCCTGCTGTCATTTCACTACTCACTGGGCAAGCACTAACGGGAGTGGTTGTGAGCCAGTTTGTAGAGACAGGAATAGGAGAGGCGGCTCTCTGAGGCATGTGATCAGCTGAAGCGGAGAGATTTTCCTCTCGAGATAAATCACAAGTACTCTTCTCTTCAGCATCCCTGTTCACTTGTCTTGCCACATGAAATAGAGCTGGAACTCAGAAACATTTCCTTCCTCATCCATATTTATACTAATAAGATACGGGCGTTAATGAGAAACAATTGCTTAGATCAGACTTCCTCCAAAGCAAAGGACTTTACAAATATTCTGGAGTTCAAAAGGGCAAACCATTAAGATGGTTTCCATCTTTTTGAAACAGAGCACCTGGGGCCCTGGAGAGAGAATGTCATTATCAAGGTCATTGTATGCACCATACAGCAGAGCTAGATGAGAAGTGAATTTCGTAAATGTAATGGTAAACGTTTAAGACCGTTTACCAACTCTATCCGTGCTATTTGTGTTAACTATCCTGAGGTCTTTTTGCTGAAAGAGGGTATCATTGCTCTACACTTTAGATGCTCCCATTAACTTACCACACGAGTACTGATCCAGAGCGACAATTTGCCTTGGCAACTGAATCTGCCGTAGACAAGACATTGTGCTCTGCAGCAGCCCCCAGGGGTAGCTTCCTGATCTGCTCAGGGCCAGAGACAAGGACGCACAAAGAAATCTCCACTCAGCATGTACTTACCCCTCTCCGACTCGCACTACCTTGGAAACTACTCACACCTGATATTTAGCTTCATTAGTTCGTTGCTGGGGATGCTCTGGTTGGCTCAATGGCGTCACTCTGATTTCCCACGGCTAAGCCACAGTCTCAGAGTGGCCACGTAGGTGTCCAGTCCTGGGCTCCTCTTGGGCAACTCCAGTGGCCCTGTTGTCTTTGCTGTTGATGGAGACACAGTGGCTGCTCAGAGCGGCCGGAGGTGTAGACCTGACACTGTCCCTGCATGCCCCCCTTCCTCTACTGCTCCATCCCTTTTCGTTGAAGACAGATGTCCTGGTTTAGTCATGAGCTTGTTAAATTTTCTTTCCTTCTTGATATTTTTTTTTCCATTTTCTTTTTTTCCCCCACCTGTATGGAGATATACAAAGAGGTGCACATATTTCTTTATTAGTTTCAAGTGTACCACATAGTGATTCAACAATTCCATACATCACACAGAAGAGTTGTGCATGTTTAATGTATCCATGTTGATGAGTTGGGGGGCAAACATACACCCGTGATACCATCACCACAAACACGGTGATAAGCATATCCATCACCACCCAAAGATTTCCTGAATCCCCCTCCTCTGAACTCAGCCTGAGATCTGCCCTCTTAACAAGTTTTTAAATGCACAACACCGTGCTGTTATCTATAGGCTCTGTGTTGGACAGCAGAAATCAAGAACTCATCTTGTATAAGTATAATTTTATTTCCACTGGACAACAACTTCCCTTATCCCCTTCCTTCAGCCCCTTTAACCATCACTCTGCTCTCTGCTTCTATGAGTTTGACTATATTAGATTTTTCATGAAAGTGAAATCATATGGTATTTGTCCTTGGGCAACTGCATTATTTCACTTAGTATAATGTTGTCCAGGTTTATTCATTTTGCTAATGATAGGGTTTCTTTCTTTTTAAGGCTGGATTATTTTCTATGGTCTGTATATACCACCTTTGTTCTATCCATTCATCTGTTGATGGACATACGGGTTGTTTCCATACTTTGGCTATTGTGGATAATGCTGCAATGACAATGGGAGTACATATATCTCTTTGAGATTCTGATTTAAATTCTTTTGGGTCTATACCCAGCAGTGGGATTGCTACATCACATGGTAGTTCTATTTTTAATATTTTGAGGAGCCTCCGTACTGTTTTCCATAATGGCTGCACCAATTTCCATTCCCACCAACAGTACAAGAGGGTTCTAATTTCTCCACATCCTCACCAACACTTATCCTTTTTCTTTTTGATATAGCCATTCTAACAGGTGTGAGGGGATATCTCACTGTCGTTTTTGTTTGTTTTTCCCTGGTGATGAGTGATACTGAGCTCTTTTTAATTTAAATTCAATTAATTAACATATAATGTATTATTTGTTTCAGGGGTACAGGTCTGTGATTCATCAGTCCTATATAATACCCAGTGCTCATTACAACACATACCCTCCCCGATGTCCATCACCCAGTTACCCATCTCTCCACTCCCCTCTCCTTCAGCAACCCTCAATTTGTTTCCTAAGATTAAGAGTTTCTTATGGTTTGTTTCCCTCTCTGGTTTAATCAAGATATTGAGCTCTTTTTGTATACTTATTGACAATTTGTATGTCTTCTTTGGAGAAATGTCTAATCAATTCCTTTGCACGTTTTTAATGGAATTATTTATCTTTTTGGTATTGAGTTATAGGAATTTTTATATATTTTGGAAATTAATTCCTTCTCAGATATATGGTTCACAAATATGTTTTTCCATTATATAGATTGCCTTTTCACTCTGTTGACTGTTTTCTTTGCTGGACAGAAGCTTTTAGTTTGATATAGTTTAAGATAGTCCCACTTGCCTATTTTTTCTTATGTTTTCTGTGCTTGTCTTACCTTTAAATCTTTAATCAATTATGAGTTGATTTCTTTCTATAGCATAAGATAGAGGTCCAATTTCATCCTTTTGTTTCTGGGTGTCCAGTTTTGTTGAAGAGACTGTCCTTTCCCATTGCATATTCTTGGTGCCCTTGTCAAAGATCAGTTGCCTATAAATGTGGGTTTATTTTTGGATCTCTATTCTGTTTCATTGATCCGTATGTCTGTCTTTATGCCAGTATCATACTGTTTTAATTACTGTGCTTTGTAGTACATTTTGAAATCAGGAAGTCTAATGCCTTCAGTTTTGTTCTCTCTCATGATTATTCAGATGCTATAGGTTGGGTGCTATAGGTTTTTTGTTTTTCCATATAAGTTAGGATTATTTTTTCTATTTCTATAAAATATGCCATTGGAATTTTGATGGAATAGCATGGAATCTGTAGATCAATTTGAATGTATGGACATTTTAACAATATTAAGTTTTCCAATCCATAGACATGGGATATCTTTCCATTAATTTGTATCTTCTTTAATTTCTTTCATCAATTTATTATAATTTTCAGTGTACAAATATTTCATCTCCTTGTTAAGTTTATTCCTAAGTACTTTATTCTTGTTGATCCTGGAGTTAGTGGAATTGTTTTCTTAATTTTCTTTTTGGATAGTTCATTGTTAGTGTATAGAAACACAACATGTTTTTGTATATTGATTTGGTTCCCTGAAACTTAACTGAATTTGTTTATTAGTTCTAACAGTTTTTTGGTGGAGTCTTTAGAGTTTTCTATATGTCATCTGCAAGCAGATATCATATTATTTTTTCCTTTCCAATTTGGGTGCCTTTTTTTTTTTTTTTCTTGCCTGATTTCTCTAGCTAGAACTTGCAGTACTATGTTGGATTAGAAAAAAAAAATAAAGTGAGGGTGGGCATGCTTTTCTTATTCTGGATCTTAAAGGAAAAGCTTTCAGAAGGAATGTACCTCAACATAGTCAAGGCCATATATGACAATTTTCTCTCTTTATTTCAGAATTATGGTCAGAGTTATGGAGAAGCAAAAATCCTGTAAGAAAAAGTTTTGCTGTTGTCTTTTTTTTAATGCTAAGGATCTTCAAATAATTTGTGTATAAAATATAGTGCCTGGGAGAATAGCCCAACAAAGGTTTAGGAAACGCTCACTTGTAAGCTATTGGATGATCTAAAGAAGTAGTTTTGAGGCCCATCACCTCCTCCAACTCCCTAGAGAATGGAGAGAAGCCTGTATTCAGCCCTGTGTTCTGCAGCCTAATTTTCATATTTCATCCCACAAAGAACTGATCTGTACTCCCACATACAATCTTCTAGGCTAATTATTTCAGTCTTCTGTGAGATACAGAATTTACAGAAGTAAATTTATTTGTGCCCTCGCTGTCTTCAGAGCAACCCTAAACTTCAGGATAAAAATAAATCAATCAATACACTATTTTTTCCAACATTAAGGAAGTTAAAATCTTGGGAGAAAGCAGACATGGAAATAAATGATTGCATGCAGCACACTCTCACACCCACTCTGCCCAAAACCCCAAAACCGTAGGCACTCAGAGGAAGAGCCAACCATGGATCGAGAGATGCCAGATGCTCTTGCACAATGGAAGCTGCAGTCTAGTTAGATCTTGAGGGACATTTTGAAGCCCAACAAGTTTTGAAAACACCAGAAGAATTTTCACTGTAGGCACAGCAGGGACATGGTTCTAAGAAAGGACGGGGAAATTTAGAGATGAACGGTAGAGGGTAAGAATGCTAAGGAACAAGACAGGGAGCTGGAAGGAGATGAGGCTACAGAGGTCCACACATGCCAATCACTTACTCATTCACTTAACAGATAATCACTGGAGAGAGTACATGCACAGGAGAGAAGAGTAATCTGATCTTTAGAGGTAGGAGGGAGAGACAAATTAGGTAAACGTGGGTAGCAAGGACTGCAGTCAGGAAAGCCTGGTAAAGGGTGACCATTGGAGAGCACAGTAGGTAAGAGGGTGCTATTCCTGTGGTGTTCAAACACTCCAACATGCCTTACAGTCCTAATGACTGTTATGGGAATCTTACCTGCTTAGCATTCCAGGCTTTGATTACTTTGGAGAGACAAAATTACTAGCTTAGATATTCATTTGGATAGGGCTATAATGTTAGGCATTCTGTTGAACCAACAGCACTAACAAATCATGTTTTTTGCGGGGGGGAGGAATATGAGCAGATTGTCAAGCTTTTTATTCTATTTTATTTTTGGATTGCAGTAAATTTTAAACAGTGAAAATTGCTGTATCATTTTCACTGCAGGGATTCCTGAATGTTTGTTTTTAAAGTTATACAGTAAGTATTACGACAATGCCTAGGTCTTTTTTACTGAAGTGCAAGGTAACATAATGTTCAGGTTTATGACACTGTGATCTGTGTGATTACATGTTTCACCACTGTTCAGTCCAAGTCCCTACAGCCTGCTGCGGTGAGACCTGGGATGTGCCAGTTATGACGATGCACTAGAGTTTATGAGCTCTTCTTCGCTGCACCTCTTGGTGCTAAAATCTGCTCGTACAACTCGCTCTTTCCTTCAGCTTCACGGCCTCCTCTCCCAGTAACACTCCACACACAGGAGACACTAAAAAAATAATGCTCGACTGAAAGATTAAGCAAGCAAGTGAAATTTCAAGAGGAGTCTAACATTCTGTGGGGTCTGTGACCGTGCCAGCCTTACTCTGTAGAAATTCAGGGAAAAAACATAAACAAAAACATGTCGACCACTAGATTTGCAGATGCTATAGGCCTGGAATTTGAACCCAGTATAGCTCCTGCATAAGAGATTTGGGGTTCCAGCCTCTGGGTGATTTTACGCAATGGTGTCCTTGCATCTCTTACTCACTTCTGCTTCTATGCCTGACTTCCTGTTTGTATGCTACCGGAAGTGACCTTGCTGAATTCTTGTGATGTCCCTGGACTAGGAGAATGTTACCACAAACTGACTTTGGGGATGACGCTGGAAGTTTAAACCGAGGACTATAATTTTGGGCTCTAAATCTCGAGGGAATAAAAACCAGTAGGTGTTGTTCTCCTCTTGACGTAAACTGCCATCTGATCTATGAAATATTGCAAGCTTTGGAAATTCTGAGAGAGGAAGCCCACTGGGTCATGGGGATGTTCCCGCCAAGCTCCTTGCCCACAGGACTGGAATGAACCTCTCCACACCTGATTTGGACCAGAGTTTTTCAGTTTGGACTTCTCCAGATCCACATATCTGATGACAGAAAAGCTGTACCTTTCATCAATCACTTGCTTTTTCCTGGATAGTCTCTCTTCTGCTAATGCAAATCCTACCCATCCTTGGAAGTCCAGCGCAAATGCTTCTCAATGCACACTTATGTCACTCTCCGCCCCCTCCGGGCTTCCATGCCTTTATGTGCTCCAAGTGATATCTGATGGCCAGTGTAATATACCGACGATTTGTGTGTTTTAAACTTGTCTGGCGGAATGGCATTTTGCATGGCTATTTGTTTCTAAAATCACCATTTGTGTTTAATCTGACTCAGCTGCTCTCCATAATATATACTGTAGAGCACAGTCGTGTTTCAACAAACAATTCCTAATGGCCTAATTAGCATTTCTTGAGTCCTTACTCTGTGCCAGGCTCTAGGTTAATGACTTAAGAAGCAGAATCTCATCGTTACCACCATTCCACAGCTGAGTCAATGGAGACTCACGGTGTTTATGGGATCCTGGAGCAGAGTTCTGGAGCCAGGAGCCTAGCTCCAGACCTCATTCTTAGCCACTCTGCTACCAGCTGTGCCCCCCTCTCAGGGGACCACGAGGACCCCCCCCCCAATGACCACTTTTTCTTTAGTGACCCTGGAGCAAGATCAGGGATTGGATGGCCACCCACAATGCCTGTCCCAAATACAGCGTGAATTCTTTTACCTAGACTGCCATGCAGGAGCCCTGACATTTTCTTGTTTACAGATATTTTGAGAATTGCACATTTATCACGATGCAAGCTAACATCTTTCGTCTTACATCAAAAGATGTCTGTTACTGAGTTTAATAAATAGATCGATCTAGTGCTTTTGGAGCCCCAGGCACTGCAGGTACTACAAATAGCACTTTCCTACTGGGACTATGGTAATGTTTACACGCCTGGCTTGAAAAATAGTGCTGTGCTCAAGAAAAACAAATCAGCTGCTTTTAAAAACGATATTTTAATGAAATGTAGAATATATACAAAAGCCATGTAACAGACCTGCATAATTTAAAGAACAGTAATTTGCAAGTACCCGTACTTGCTTCTCCAGCTTGAGCATGGGTGTCTTTCTTTGGAAACATTTGCTAAGGGAAACCAAACAAACAAAACAAAGAAACTTTCCTTTAGCTGTGGTCTTCTAGAGTTAGGTCCTTCAATTAGCTCTGATGAAAAACGAGAGCCTAAGCGTGGACTCCTCATGATTTTATTCCCAGACACAAGCTTGTTACTTATTCAAAATGTCTGATGACAAAGAGTATCATCCCAGTCAATTAACTGATTCTCCATTTTCAGGGGAAAGTGAGAAATTCTGACAGGATGGGGTCCTTTTAGGGGAGTGAAGTAATTATTAAATAAGGTAATGAGGAAGCAGTGCTAGGTTTCGCTTTCCCAGAATTCGGAGCATGACACACGGTTGGGAAGTAGATGGGGCCAGGTGCAGTTGTCTACAAAGTAACTCCAGAAGTTGGGAAGCTTGGTCACTACACTTTGGTCATTGCCTCCCAAATGAATCACCAAAGGGGTTCTAACTATATGCATTCATTAATTTACCATCATCATGATCTGGCCTTTAGCTTGACAAACCCAGAATGCATCTTCTGAGCACCTCAGAAGTTATTTACTTCTTCATTATGGACTCACATCCACCAACCTCGCAAGACCAAGGTATAAGCCCAGGAAGCCAAATTATTAACTAAGATGTTAAATGCACCTGTCCTTATAGACAGGGATATTCACGGTACCATTTCCTTAATTTTCTTACCAGTTTCCTGAGAAAGAAGCCAGTTGAAAAACCATAATGAGAAATTGATTTTCAATGAAAAGGATAATTCTCACAGGGACCAGAGATTTCACCACGATCAGTAGAGTCTCACAAGTGCATCCACTTACCCTGGATTAGCTCTCATAATAGCAAAACCATTTTCTTAAGGAAAATATGATCAGAACATGGAGGCTCATGCATCAGGTGTGTTCACCCCACCCAACTCAGAGTGGACACAGGCATTGAAATCTACTGTGGAACATTCATTATTTCAGACATCTCTCCTTTTATTTCCCATAAATCTTCATTGAAAGCACATGTTTACTTCATATCAACTGTACAACTTTCCTGCCTTATACTCTAGTATTGTCATCCATAATGACATTCATGAACATTCTGTGCTGTTAATTTTGGGCTAAGCATGAAGTTAGTGGAGAGCCAATGAGTGGCATCAGAGGAAGGAACACAGCACTAGAAGTTGGATGTTCTGGATTTTAGACCCAGTTGGGTTTCCAACTGAGTGGACATGTGTGGAGGATTAATTGATCTCTCCAGATCAATCTCCCCCGACTGCAAAAGAAGAGAAATGGGTCAGATGGCCTCAATGTGTGGTTGTTCTAGCCTGGGGCCTCTGCTCCCTTCCCACCTTCAATTCTTGTTTCTCTTGCAGGAATCTCATCCAGCAGAACCAATTGTGCTCTAGGTACCACAGTGCACTCAGCGGCCTTGGACCTCCAGATCGGGTACACATTAAAATAAATTGTGCAATTATTTATTTCATTCCAGGTGGTGAAAAAAGACTATTAAATAAAGATTCATCCAAAGTATATCTACTGCTAGGAATGTTGCTCAGTGTGCTCACATTTATTATTTCATCTACTCCTCTTCAGGATGCTGGGAACTAAGACACTGAGTTATGAGAGATGGGGAAACAGTGTTTCTCATCACTTCCGTTCACTTGACTTTCACTGGTGTTCAAGAATTTTTAGACGGCATCACCTAAGAACATGTGGAGGTCATGGAATGCTATCTACAACAGGCTCCACTCACCATCTGGCCACGAGTGCACGGCTGTCATGTGATTCCGTCGGGACATCCAAGACGACTGCTCTCAGTGGTAGGATTTATCTCCTTTGTGCTTCCCCATAATCACTGCTAAAACATGGCCTCTCTATCTCATGATTCATGCTCAAATTATAATGAATGGAATAATCCATTTTGCAAAACTAACGGATTATACCTCCCACCAATTTAAATAGTCCTCTGTCAAATTACAAACTATGAAACCCTTGGACACTTGAAAGTCTATTTGTAAATTCCAAACATTTTTTCCTACCTCAGTTATATTTTCGATAGATATTGGCTTTCCATAACATCTGGAGATAATTTTTAGTTTAACGCTGTCCTACTAGCTCCTTGCTACAGATTCAGAACACATATGCCCTGCGATCATTTACCATTTAATCATTCTGTATATTCAGTAAAATGTTTTATGTTGTTTCACACCTTTCCACATCTGGCATAGATAGACTGCAAGATCCTTGAGGAAAGGAAATATACTTTGTTTCACTTTATTCTTACATAATGATGGACACAAAGCCATACTCAATAAATATTTCAGTTTCCTTTAAAAAATATTTTTGGTATTCACCCATAAGATATTCAAACTCAGATTCAAATGTAAGTCATAGTTAGACATTATACCCCTTGTCTAAATCTCAAAGTCACAGCTCAGAAAATATCTCCCACTGTACCTACAAGTGGAAGACAAAATTGAGTGACCCAAAAGACAAAAAAAAATTATGCCTTGCAATCTAAGAAACATTGCTATAACCATTTCTAATAAATTTTCAGATTCTTAGTGTACATGAGCTACTGCTGATTGAATATAGCGTTATTGTTACAAGAAATGCCATTCACAATGTAGATGGTGATTAGGAAGGAGAACACTGTCTTCCCATATTTGTCTTCAAATCAACAAATCAACAAATCCAGGCTAGAGTTGAGAGTAACAGAGATCAGAGAGTAAACTTTCCATCTTTTATTTTGTATTTTAAAAATGTAGTAATAAGAACTGAACTAAAACTATACTCAGAAAATACTAGGGTATTATCGTTGGTGAGTATTTGAGACACAACATGTGGTATAATTCATTTTAATCTTCTTGGAATGTCTCTTCCTCCTTTTCTTCCTTCCAAGTACACACTGTGTGAAGAGTAGTGAGCAGGGCAGAAATTGATTTATTTTATCCTAGTGGGTAGTGATGACCTCCATCCAAAAGAAATCAGTTTCACTTAATCAAAGATTAGTCCTCTTCCTTTCTCCTCTCTTGTTTTATTCCTTCCTTCCATCCCAGTCCTCTTTCTTTGAGTCCATCTTTTCTACTCTTCCCCACCAAACCCTAATCTAGACATAAAACAACAGAATTGCTTTCCCCATAACCGAGGACAAACACCTCCTTTCCCTTGGGAGACAGAAGGGAAGACAGTGGAGATGCCCATGCCCTTGAATGTGATGTTTTATGGGATTATTCTGTGTAGGCTGATGGTGACTGCTTTGCTGAGTCTAAGTTTTGTCTGACATTTTATCACCATTAGGCAAACACTATTCTTTCTGTTGGTATTTGTTTAGCGAGCTATATACTCAGTGGTGTATGATTTATATAAGTCACCATCTCTTCCTAGTGGCTTAGGCTAAATTATTATCCAGGCATTCTAATTTAGACACACAATAAGGGACAGATTACTAAACCCCAATGTTATACCTCTGCTGAACAAAGCCTTATTCCTTATTCATGGTGTCATGCACAGTATTCACGTTTCTAATGAAAATGTGGGCTGATCCGTCAGCCGAAATAGCTTTAGGGCTTTTGGTATTTCCAATTTTATTCTCAGAGAATGTATTTTTTTTTTTAATTTAGGGACTGATGTGGTTAGGAATATTTAGATATTACAGCTTAAAAATAAACATATTGCTGCTTGGAACTACCTTCAGTGAGGTGACCACACTTGTAGGTTGTCCTGATGGGACAGATTTCCCCGTTCTGCTGGCATGAACATCAACCCACTCCCCTTCCCTCTGAAACATGTCCTGGGTTGGGAAATGAGTTTTATGAACACCCTGACTTTGAGGGGCAGAAGAATGAGCTTCCCTGGAATATTACTCTGGCAAGTTTTGGAAGACTCTGGGTAGGGTCCTGAGGGGCAGGCCCCAGGTGGGGGTAGGGGGTGGGGTGGTTATAGGAGCACTGAGCCTGGGTTTCCTCCAGCACACCTCCTCAACAGCAGGGATGCCCAGAGAATGAGCACTGTAGGGGACCTTTGATTTCTGAGGTGTATTCATCAATGTTACCAAGAAAGAGTTCAGAGGCCAAATGCCTTTTTATTTTATTATTTTATTTATGTATTATTATTTTTTTAATTTATTATTTGTTTCAGGGGTACAGGTCTGTGATTTATCAGTCTTATACAATACCTAGTGCTCATCACAACACATACCCTCCCTAAATGAGTTTTTAAAAGCCTGAATCAAAGGTTCAAAGATTAAGTAGGGGAGGGGAACACTCTCAGAACTTTTGTCATGCTAATGTTGTGTGTGAGTTTCTTTGTTCAAGAAAACCTTAGGTCCTCCTCTAGGATCCTGTGGAAACAGGGTTCAAAATAAAAATACCATAGGGAATGTTGCAAGGTGAAATTATAGTCTCCCTACTCTGAAAGAAGACTCCGTGGCCAGGTAATTCTCCCTGTGAAGTCCAAATATTAAGGAAAGGGGGAATAAAGTAGCTGTTACCTGGCCAGGCACCTTGACAGGCCTTCAAGTCCTAGCATGGGGGGCAGCGAGGCCCCGAGGGAAGACCTGCCCATATCCACCAACACAGAGCACTGCCTGAGGTGGGTCCTTCCCCAGCCCCGCAGTGCCTCTCAGAGAACACCAGAGGAATGGGCAGGCAATGAAGAGAGCTTGCCAGAATTGCTTATAAGTTTCATCCAGAACCTTGTTTATTTATTTATTTTTTCTGTTATACAGCACATAGAATTCATGACTCTTTTTCCCATGATTCCTTAGTCTTTCAAAGTCAATATTTTTAATTTTCTTTTTCTTGTTTTTTTTTAATTTTTCTTTTTTCCTTTTTCAACCAACATCTTATCAATCCCTTTTTTAAAATTTTTTTTATTTTTTATTTTTAGAGTCATATTCTATCCCTTCATCGTAGTTAACCTTATTGTTGCTATATATATAAGTTGTTCTCTCTTTAAAATTTTGGGATACAATTTTTTCTCACAGATCAAAATATACCCTAAATCTCTAGTGTATGGCTTTGTTCTAGTCTCCTGCCTGATCACATTCTCTCCCTTTTTTTTTTTTTTAAATCCTCCTCTTTCTTTTTTCAACCAACTTCTTATCAATTCCTTTTATAAAATCTTTTATAATTTTCATCTTTACAGTCATATTCCATCCCTTCATCATATTAACCCTTATTTTTGTACATATATAAATTTTTCTTTATTTAAAATTTTGGGAGGCGCTTTCTTCTAACAGACCAAAATACACCCAAAATCTAGTGTGTGGCACTAATCTATTCACCAGCCTGATCATATTTGATCATATTCTGTTTTCTTGGTTTTGTTTCATTTTTGTTTGTTTTTATCTTTTTCTTTTTTTCTCTTTCCCTTTCTTTTCCCCCAGTTTCAGGTCTTTTCTGATTTGTTTAGTGGTTATTTTCTGGGGATGTTGTTACCCTATTAGCATTTTGTTCTCTCATTAATCTATTCTCCTCTGGACAAAATGACAAGATGGAAAAAATCACCTCAACAAAAAGAACAAGAGGCAGTACCGACTGCCAGGGACCTAATTAATATGGACGTTAGGAAGATGTCGGAACGAGAGTTCAGAACGATGATTTTAAAGATACTAGGTGGGCTTGAAAAAAGCATGGAAGTTATTGGAGAAACCCTTTCTGGAGAAATAAAAGAACTAAAATCTAACCAAGTCAAAATCAAAAAGGCTATTAATGAGGTGCAATCAAAAATGGAGGCTCTAACTGCTAGGATAAATGAGGCAGAAGAGAGAATTAGTGATATAGAAGACCAAATGATGGAAAATAAAGAAGCTGAGAAAAAGAGAGATAAACAACTACTGGATCATGAGGGTAGATTTCAAGAGTTAAGTGATATCATAAGATGAAACAACATTAGAATAATTGGGATCCCAGAAGAAGAAGAAAGAGAGAGAGGGACAGAAGGTATATTGGAGCAAATTATATCAGAGAACTTCCCTAATTTGGGGAAGGAAACAGGCATCAAAATCCAGGAGGCACAGAGAACTCCTCTCAAAATCAATAAAAATAGGTCAACACCCTGACATCTAATAGTAAAACTTACGAGTCTCAGAGACAAAGAGAAAATATTGAAAGCAGCTTGGGACAAGAGGTCTGTAACCTACAATGGTAGAAACATTAGATTGGCAGCAGACCTATCCACAGAGACCTGGCAGGCCAGAAAAGACTGGCATGATATATGCAGAGGACTAAACGAGACAAGTATGCAGCCAAGAATACTATATCCAGCTAGGCTGTCATTGAAAATAGAAGGAGAGATAAAAAGCTTCCAGGACAAATAAAAACTAAAGGAATTTGCAAACACAAAACCAGCCCTACAAGAAATATTAAAAGGGGTCCTCTAAGCAAAGAGAGAGCCTAAAAATAACATAGACCAAAAAGGAACACAGACAATATACAGTAACAGTCACCTTACAGGCAATACAATGGCACTAAATTCATATCTTTCAATAGTTACCCTGAATGTAAATGGGCTAAATGCTCCAATAAAAAGGCACAGGCTATCAGATTGGATAAAAAAACAAGACCCATCTATATGCTGTCTGCAAGAGACTCATTTTAGACCCAAAGATACCTCCAGATTGAAAGTGATGGGGTGGAAAACCATTTACCATGCTAATGGACACCAAAAGAAAGCTGGGGTGGCAATCCTTATATCCGACAAATTAGATTTTAAACCAAAGACTATAATAAGAGATGAGGAAGGACACTATATCCTACTTAAAGGGTCTATCCAATAAGAGGATCTAACAATTTTAAATATCTGTGTCCCTAACATGGGAGCAGCCAATTATATAAGTCAACTAAAATCAAAGAACACATGAACAATAACACAATAATAGTAGGGGACTTTAAACCCCCCTCACTGAAATGGACAGGTCATCTAAGCAAAAGATCAAAAAGGAAATAATGGCTTTAAATGACACACTGGACCAGATAGACTTCAGATATATTCAGAACATTCCATCCCAAAACAACAGAATACACATTCTTCTCTAGCGCGCATGGAACATTCTCTGGAATAAATCACATCCTGGGTCACAAATCAGGTCTCAACCAGTACCAAAAGATTGCGATCATTCTCTGCATATTTTTGGACCACAACGCTTTGAAACTAGAACTCAATCACAAGAGGAAAGTTGGAAAGAACTCAAATACATGGAGGTTAAAGAGCATCCTACTAAAGAATGAATGGGGGCACCTGGGTGGCTCAGTCATTAAGCATCTGCCTTTGGCTCAGGTCATGATCCCAAGGATCCTGGGATCAAGCCCCACATCAGGCTCCCTCCTCAGCGGGAAGCCTGCTTCTCCCTCTCCCACTCCCCTGCTTGTGTTCCCCCTCTCACTGTCTCTCTCTCTGTGTCAAATAAATAAATCTTTAAAAAAAATTTTTAAAAAAAGAATGAATGGGTCAACCAGGAAAGTAAAGAAGAATTTAAAAAAATCATGGAAACAAAGTTGTGAAAACAGCAACAGTTGTGAAAACACACCTGTTCAAAATCTTTCGGATACAGCAAAGGCAGTCCTAAGAGGAAAGTATGCAGCAATACAAGCCTTTCTCAAGAAACAAGAAAGGTCTCAAATACACAACTTAACCCTACATCTAAAGGAGCTGGAGAAAGAACAGCAAATAAAGCCTAAACCCAGCAGGAGAAGAGAAATAATAAAGATCAGAGCAGAAATCAATGTAATAGAAACCAAAAGAACAGTAGAACAGATCAAAGAAACTAGGAGCTTGTTCTGTGAAAGAATTAATAAGATTGATAAACTCCTGGCCAGGCTTATCAAAAAGAAAAGTGAAAGGACCCAAATAAGTAAAATCATGAATGAAAGAGGAGAGATCACAGCCAACACCAAAAAAACACAAACAATTATAAGAACATATTATGAGCATCTCTATGCCAGCAAATTAGATAACCTGGAAGAAATGGATGCATTCCTAGAGATGTATCAACTACCAAAACTGAACCAGGAAGAAATCGAAAACCCGAACAGACCCATAACCACTAAGGAAATTGAAGCAGTAATCAAAAATCTCCAACAAACAAGAGCCCACGGCCAGATGGCTTTCCAGGGGAATTCTACCAAACAGTTCAAGAAGAATTAATACCTATTCTTCTGAAACTGTTCCAAAAAATAGAAATGGAAGGAAACTTCCAAACTCATTTTATGAGGCCAGCATTACCTTGATCCCCAAATCAGACAAAGACCCCATCAAAAAGGAGAATTACAGACCAATATCCCTGATGAACATGGATGCAAAAATTCTCACCAAAATACTAGCCAATAGGATCCAACAGTACATTAAAAGGATTATTCAATGCAACCAAGTGGGATTTATTCCTGGGCTGCGAAGTTGGTTCAACATCTGAAATCAATCAGTGTGATACAATACATTAATACAAGAAAGAACAAGAACCATATGATCCACTCAATAGATGCAGAAAAAGCATTTGACAAAGTACAGCATCCTTTCTTGATTAAAACTCTTCAGAGTGTAGGGATAGAGGGTACGTACCTCAATATCATAAAAGCCATCTATGAAAACCCACAGCTAATATCATTCTCAATGGGGAAAAGCTTTCCCCCTAAGGTCAGGAACACAGCATGGATGTCCACTATCAACACTGCTATTCAACATAGTACTAGAAGTCGTAGCCTCAGCAGTCAGACAACAAAAAGAAATAAAAGGCATCCGAATCAGCAAAGAAGAAGTCAAACTCTCACTCTTTGCAGATGATATGATACTTTATGTGCAAAGCCCAAAAGACTCCACCCCAAAACTGCTAGAACTCATACAGGAATTCAGTAAAGTGGCAGGATATAAAATCAATGCACAGAAATCAGTTGCATTTCTATACACCAACAACAAGACAGAAGAAAGAGAAATTAAGGAGTTGATCCCATTTATAATTGCACCCAAAACCATGAGATACCTAGGAATAAATCTAACCAAAGAGGCAAAGAATCTGTACTCAGGAAACTATAAAATACTCATGAAAGAAATTGAGGAAGACACAAAGAAATGGAAAAACGTTCCATGCTCATGGATTGGAAGAACAAATATTGTGAAGATGTCACTGCTACCTAGAGCAATCTACACATTTAAGGCAATCCCTATCAAAATACCATCCACTTTTTTCAAAGAAATGGAACAAATAATCCTAAAATTTGTATGGAACCAGAAAAGACTCCGAATAGCCAGAGGAATGTTGAAAAGAAAAGCAAAGCTGGTGGCATCACAATTCCAGACTTCCAGCTCTATTACAAAGCTGTCATCATCAAGACAGTATGGTACTGGCACAAAAACAGACACATAGATCAATAGAACAGAATAGAGAGCCCAGAAATGGACCCTCAACTCTATGGTCAACTCATCTTTGACAAAGCAGGAAAGAATGTCCAATGGAAAAAAGACAGCCTCTTCAACAAATGGTGTTGGGAAAATTGGACAGCCACATGCAGAAGAATGAAACTGGACCATTTCCTTACACCACACACAAAAAAATAGACTCCAAATGGTTGAAAGACCTAAATGTGAGACAGGAGTCCATCAAAATCCTAAAGAAGAACACAGGCAGCAACCTCTTTGACCTCAGCCGAAGCAACTTCTTCCTAGAAACATCGCCAAAGGCAAGGGAAGCAAGGACAAAAATGAACTATTGGGACTTCATCAAGATAAAAAGCTTTTGCACAGCAAAAGAAACAGTCCACAAAACCAAAAGACAATCGACAGAATGGGAGAAGATATTTGCAAATGACATATCAGATAAAGGGCTAGTATCCAAAATCTATAAAGAACTTCTTAAACTCAACACCCAAAGGACAAATGATCCAATTAAAAAAATGGGCAGAAGACATGAACAGACATTTCTCCAAAGAAGACATACAAATGGCCAACAGACACATGAAAAAGTGCTCAACATTGCTCGGCATCAGGGAAATCCAAATCAAAACCTCAATGAGGTATCACCTCACTCCAGTCAGAATGGCTAAAATAACAAGTCAGGAAATGACAGATGTTGGCGGGGATGCAGAGGAAGGGGAACCCTCCTATACTGTTGGTGGGAATGCAAGCTGGTGCAGCCACTCTGGAAAATAGCATGGAGGTTCCTCAAAAAGTTGAAAATAGAGCTACCATACAACCCAACAATTGCACTACTGGGTATTTACCCAAAAATACAAATATAGTGATCCGAAGGGCTATGTGCCCCCCAATGTTTATAGCAGCAATGTCCACAATAGCCAAAGTATGGAACGAGCCCAGATGTCCATCAACATATGAATGGATAATGAAGATGTGGTGTATATATATACAGTGGAATATTAAGCAGCTGTCAAAAAACAAAGCAAAAAAAACCCAAAAAACAAAATCTTGCCATTTCAACAAAGTGGATGGAACTAGAGGGTATTATGCCAAGTGAAATAAGACAATCAGAGAAAGACAAGTATCATATGATCTCACTGATATGAGGAATTCTTAATTTCAGGAAACAAACTGAGGGTTGCTGGAGTGGGGGGGTGGGAGGGATGGGGTGGCTGAGTGATGGACATTGGGGAGGGTATGTGCTATGGTAAGCACTGTGAATTGTGTAAGACTGATGAATCACAGACCTGTACCTCTGAAACAAATAATACATTACATGTTAAAAAAAGAGAGAGAGAGAGAGAAGATAGTAGGAAGGGAAAAATGAAGGGGGGTAAGTCAGAGCAGAAGACAAAGCATGAGAGACTATGGACTCTGAGAAACAAACTGAGGGTTTTAGAGGGGAGGGGGTTGGGGGGATGGGCTAGCCTGGTGATGGGTATTAAGGAGGGCACGTTCTGCATGGAGCACTGGGTGTTATATGCAACAATGAATCATGGATCACTACATCAAAAACTAATGATGTAATGTATGGTGATTAACATAATAAATTTTTTTTTAAAAAGCATATTCTATAAAAATGCTGACTTGGTTCCCAGATCTTTTTCGATATTTATCTCCTCAGCCTCCTTTTGCTGTGCCAGAAATTGTACAGTGAGCTTTTGATGAACTATGAACGTGAATTCGGAGATTTTTAAGGTAACAAACCTGTACGACAAAAGCAACTTCTACTTAACAAAAAGAGCAGAAAGAATGGAATGCCTGCACTGATACTTTATTCTACAAAATAACCACATGCAGTAAGTATAGTTATTAGACAAATATTTCAAGCAATACACAAATAACTTAAATTTCTTGGAACTTCTGTATATAATGATAAGATTAATGTTTAATTTACATAAAAATGATGTAATTAGTGATAATTTTACACCGAAAAATATATCTCCCTTTCATTCGATATATAAGGCTATGGAAAGGTTCAAGCATCAGATGCTTCTCTAGGGATCTATGAAGATGCATTTTCTTGCTGGGCGCTAATCTAGTAAAAACTTAAGGGGAGGCTCCTGGTGCATGCCCACGTGTGCAGAAACAAACAAACAGCAAAGTAACAATGAAAGCAATGCATTCGTTATTGGGATTTGCCTTTTTATCTTCCTTCAAGGGATGAGCTTAGAAACCAGAAGAAAGAAATTATATATATTAAATATATATTAAATTTATATAAATGATATATACACATGGTAGGACCTTTAAGCTGGAAACTGAACGCTGTCTGAAATATCTGTCATTTGGTTGTTGAGATCAGTAATTCCTATACTTACAGATTTACAGATGAGTAAACTTTGAAAACAAAAATATATGCAGGTAACCAACATCCAGTTGCCCCCTTTAATTTTAAGTAAAGGCAGTAAATAGAATAATTAGTGTTAAGCAACATTATCATTTCATCTCAAGTTGTAAGTTTATCTCAAGTACGTAAGTATATATATATATATGTGTGTGTGTGTGTGTATACATAAGTATATATATATAAGTATATATATATATACAAGTATGTAAGTATATGTATATACACAACACACATATCTGTACACATCATATCTGTCTATCTATCTATCTATCTATCTATCTATCTATCTATCTATCTATCTATATATCTGAGAATCGGTTGCGTTCAAACTGAGAGGCTTGGAAGATTACCCTTTCTAAAAACCTCCCTGAAGAATGGGATTGTTAGTAAAAGTGATGAGGACAGTCTAGATACACTTCCTGTATCATCCCAGAACTCCAATTCTATGTACTTTGCATCACCCACATGAAAACTTACTTTCTTTAAGGAACCTACTTTCATCTTCTTCTTCACTGATACACTGCATGGGCTATGGTTTCAGCTCTGAATACACACTCTGTCGTTGTTCATGATTTCTCCATGCACAGGAGAAATCATGCTTTGTCATGCTCTGCTCCGTGCTCTGTCACAAGGGCTGGTCCTGCTCTCAGCATCACACTGCAAACTTGGCACCTCCCACGGACGCAGGGCTGGTCCAGGGCTCAGCAGGTGCTGAGAAGGCTCCTGGCCAGTGCTCACTCATTCATCGCATCCCTATCATTAGCTTTACTTAAATCTTTTGTCACTGTCACCTGAGCTTTTGGATCAGGGCATTTTGTTGTTTAAAATTGGGGATCCCACTATTTACCGATCTTAGCTAAAGCAATCTCGATGGTATAAGTGGTATCTCTTTTGTCTAATTACTATTTGGGAATATTGGTTCTTTGTAGTTCTGTGTAATTGTCTAACTTGTATTGTTTTCCTGTGAAACACTTTCACTAAATCAAACTTTACTGGCACTGTTCCAGAACAACTATTCAGATACATAGGGTGACAAAATCTGCACCTTATTGGACCCTCATTAACGACTCTGGGACTCCTTCCTTCATATTTGCAGCAAAGCCATGCACTGAAACACCAAAGGGTTGTATTTATTTCTCTGCAGAAATAACCACTCTGCTCTTCCTTATGAATCCTCTCCTGTACTGCATTGGGTATGGGGTCGCATGATAGACTGCAACAGAGTGATGTTAATCTGATTTAATATTTCAAACTGTGCTTTGGGGTAAAATATTTATCTCCTAGACATCACACTAGTCTAACCCTTCTGACAGAAGACGTTTATGTGTGGGATGCCAAGAAGAAACCGTGAGAGGACGGGAGGAAAGAGCCTCACCTCTGCTGTCGGGGCTGCTGCTGTGTTGGTCTTTACTGGCCCCTGCAATAAAGCTTTGTGTAGACCCTCATCACCTGAGTGAGGTTCCGACCATCCCCTGGTGCTCAGGGAGAGTATTATCCATGCTGTTTTGGATTGCTTAGCATCTGCACCAGGTTTCCAGAGACTTGTCTGCAACTCCAAATTCACTTTGGCTCCATCCATCTGCCTCAGAAATCCTGGCTGCAAAGCCATTTCAACCCTGATCCAGCAACCTCTTCTGGCAGAATTCCTAGCTCACCTTCCCTAGGCGTGCATGCTTATTTCTGAGGCCCTTTCAGCCCCCAGAAGAGGGAAGCCATGGACAGCTCTTCTCAAGAACTGTTCCTGCCTCCATGTGACACGGTTGAATTTGAAGTGCTGCAGGGTTACCCAACTGAGTGTTCTCGGGCTCCAATGTGGAAAGGGGGCGGAGACCCCTATTACTCTCAGATTATTTCATACACATCCATCTTCAGCATTTAAGGACAGACAGGATGGATCAGGGCATACAATGGCCAGCTGGACCTCCATCTCTTTCTGCCCTCCCCCAGTGACCCTGCACTGTGCACCTGCCATTTGGGGAGTGCGCAGAGGCAGGGTTTCTGCTGGGAGCCTGTGCTACCAGTCCATGACGTCTCTGTCTGCCCCCTGCACAAAGGGATGCTTCTGAAGTTACCTCCCACCGATTTCAGATTGGGGCGGGGAATGAGGACCTCAGCTGTGATCTAACCACATCCCCTTTGTCCCTTCTTCATCCTTCACCCTCGCAACCCAAAGAAGCAGATGGAACCCTTTTTCAAATTCTAAGCAACAGTCTTTCATACTTAGGGTAAAACCCCATGGTGTGGCAGTGACAAACAGAAATAGCATTTCTTCTCCTTATCTGAGAAAACCTGTGGTTTGCATTCTCTTACCTTGACTTTTGGCATACTAACCGAATTTAGAAAATCCTGCCTTCTGTAACAATTTCTGGCTTTAAGCCTCCATTGCTTGCTGAATAATACAACTTTGAGTTTCAGAAGTGATTATTCATATTTTTTAGTATATTATCTGAAATACTACTGTCCACTTCCCCCAGCTCCACGATGGGAAGACAGACACTGGGGTGTCATGAATGTGACACAGAAAAATGCAGAAGAGAAAAGAATGTCCATATCCTAAGGATAATTTCTTAGATACATGGGATTCAGTAGTAATTCGTTAAATATCTTCAGTACAATCTACTTTTCTGGACGCTGTGTAGCAGTTAAAGAGAGGAGATTGGAAGAGAGATGGAAAATATCAAAAGACAAGTTTGTCTGTTTGTTTGTTTTTAAAGAGGTGTAATCAAGAAACTACAAAGCTGTAACTTCATCAAGCTTGTATTTTATTGCTCCTTGTGCATCTGTTCTGTTTGTTGGTTTGTTTGTTTTATCTTAAACAGGCTCAGGGTTGTTGGGATTGATCATCTCTTTTTCCATTATTGTAAATTATTGTAATTGGAGGGATGCAATTCTTGTATGTCACTGTTTAGATGGAATAGAAGTGATTTGGACATTCTATTGAAACCACCCTGGTAAGGAATGTCTATTGGACACAGGTGTCATTTGAGGACATCCAGAGTATTTGAAGCCCCTCTGTGTGTTTTGGGTATGTATTGAGTCCTGCGCTCCTGGAATAATTACATGTCCTGTATCCTTTGACATTAGAGCGCAGCATGCGGTCCAGGGTCTGTGCCCCGAGACGCAGAATTAGATGTGGTACTCTCAGGAGCTGGGCACACACAGAAATCCGCATCTTCCAGCACTCGGCGATGCCTATGGAGCCAGAATCCAGAGCGGGGTGGCAGTGCTGAAGCCTCTGGCTTCGATTCCCCATAACTGTGGCTTGCTGTTGAAGGAGCTCACGATGTGGTCGGGTGTGGTACTCTTGGGCAGTCTCAAAGGCTGTCTTTTGAACCTCCCCCCAATTCTCAGACTATCAAATTATCAAACTGAGGTTCTTTACAATTCACGTCTTACTGAACTAGCTGAAGTGTGCTCTGTTCTCTAACTGAGAGCCCGTGTAACACAGTTTGTTGGTAGAAATTCTCATGTTTTAGAATTGCAGCAGGAGTTGAATATTAATAGAAATTACAGGCAACCCAGGGCTTCTAAGTGGCATATGTGAATTGAAGTTAGGAAATGAATTTTTAATAGCAAAAATATCAAATAGAAAGAACGTACTCTATATAAAAGGAAATAATAATACATTGTCCACCTAAGGTAATGAGCCAAAGAAACTTGCTTTAAACTGGACTGAATATAGGAAAATCCCCATACTTTCCTTGCACCTCCCTTTCCCCTCTTCAATTTTGGCTCTTCTGATACACTAAAACCTTGACACACACCCATGTTTGCCAATAACCTCACTCTGCCTCCTTCCCCAAAGTTTACCAAATAATTCACTAGATTTAATTTAATTAAAATAGTGAAAATAGGGCACCTGGGTGGCTGTTAGTTAAACGTCCAGCTCTTGGCTTTGACTCAGGTCGTGATCTTAGGGTCAAGATCTTAGGGTCATGAGATTGAGACCCGCAAAGGACTCCACGCTCAGTGGGGAATCTGTGTAAGATTCTCTCCCTCTGCCTCTCCACCCACTCCACACTCCTGTGCATGTGTGCTCTCTTTTTCTCTAAAATAAATAAATCTTTAAAAAAAATAAAACAAAGACCTGCCATCATTAATGAACATTGCCATGAGTATCTTTCTAACTCATCATAGTTTATTCTCAGATAGATCTACATGTTAATGGCTGCACGTTGTTCATTTGGATGAGTGTTCTCTAAGTTATTGAGCCAGCCCACATTGCTGGGTATGGAGATAACATCAACATTTCTGTGAATAAACACTGTGCATAATTATAATTATGTTTATGAGATTCCTTTTTAGAAATGTTATTGTGGACGTTCACATAGCTTTATTGAAACAGACACATTTCGATTAGAAATAAGAACGAAGGGCATTCTTGAAGAAGAAAGCAATAATTCAGCCGCCATAGATTCTGAAGGGTATACAGAAGGGAGAAGGGCAGTTTCATGCTTGGTCTCAATACCGGGTAAGAAGAAATAGCGCTTACAAGCTGATTTTATTCGAGACTATTCTTTCCTTACAACACTGTACCTCACTCATGGATTGCTCAGCAGATACTGTAGTTGTCTACTGAATGCACATTCCTTCCTTCTTTATTGATAAACCTTAATTTTGTTTGGGGAAGCAATATGTCTAGACAAAATGCACATTTTCCTGATTCATTTACAGCAGAGAGTGGCCCTTGGGCCACAGTTCTGGCCAAGCAGACACAGTAGCCAAAAACTCTAAGGATTGGGGGGATGCTTTTGCTTGTCTGGTATAGAAACCAGCCTTCTTTCCTTCTTCCTCCTGCCTTGAATATGAACATGATGTCAGGGATGGGATGGCATCTTAAAATTTTGAGACAATGTACAGGAGGATAAAAGCCACACTGTAAAGATGGCAGAGAGAAGACAATAGTACACTGGGAGAGTGTTGCCATTGATGCCAAGTGAATGTTAGGATGAGCTAAACCTGGGAAACATGGCCATCAGGGAGATTCCCACACAGACATCCAGGCCTGGATATAATAGGGGCTCAGCAAGTGATAAGCTCAATAAATGATGAATAAGTGAATGAAGAATGAGTGAATTGAATGAATGAATACAATTTTAAATCATTGGTTGATTTGTTTTTCTCTACTTTTGACATCATTTTCTTTTTTTTTTTTTAAGATTTTATGTATTTATTTGTCAGAGAGAGACATAGCGAGAGAGGGAACATAAGCAGGGGGAGTGGGAGAGGGAGAAGCAGGCTTCCCACGGAGCAGGGAGCCCAATGTGGGGCTCAATCCCAGGACCCCAGGATCATGACCTGAGCCGACAGCAGACGCTTAATGACTGAGCCACCCAGGCTCCCCTTGACATTGTTTTCAACATGAAACTTCCGGTAATCAATCTTAAGGAAGACTCTGTGGCATATGAATAGTCTCAAATTTTAGAGTTATTCTGATAGTTCTCATATGGATTTCATTTGCCTTCAAATATATCATGCTTTTCAAGTCCATTGTGGAGTTGATATAAAGGTGAGGGATGTGGCCATCTTTATTTTGATTTTTTTTTTAAGATTTTATTTATTTATTTGACAGAGAGAGACACAGCGAGAGAGGGAACACAAGCAGGGGGAGTGGGAGAGGGAGAAGCAGGCTTCCCGCTGAGCAGGGAGCCCGATGCAGGGCTCCATCCCAGGACCCTGGGATCATGACCTGAGCCGAAGGCAGACGCTTAACGACTGAGCCACCCAGGCACCCTTTATTTTGATTTTAATTAAGAAAAATATAATTTAATGTTAAAGCAGGCACCCTTTTCAAGGAAAGATGATAAAATCACACAATTAAAAAACAACACCAAGTTTATTACAGAAGCATTACCTAAGATTTCAGCTTGGTTATCAGGTCTAAGACTTGAATATTCCTTCCAGATTTTCTTCATGATTATCTTTACATTATCTCCAAATAGTCTCATATTAATGCAAGTTTATGTTGAACTTGCTGAACCGCAGTAATTATTTTGAACAATATTAGAATCATCATAATTATATTCTCTCAGCATAAGTAATCAGTGGGATAGGTTCAGATCATTCCGGGTTATGCAAACTTAAAATTAATTCAGAAAATTGTCATTTGAAGATTTCTGAAGAAATATTTCATTTCATCTGAGTGCATGATTTTGAGAATTCTAATCATCTCTAATTACTCTTTTTATTTTATTCTTTGCAATTGTTATGAATTGCTATCTTGAATAGGAGCGTCAATGAATATTTATCAAGTTCTTATTTATTCTAAAGAATATAGCTTTATATCCTATCAAATTTACTGCTTTCCACCCAATCTCTCATTCTCCCTTATGGTAGAGAAATCTTAGCATGATTGCTTAAATTTTAGATCACTAATGAGGCTACATTCATTAATGGTAGCATTAAAAAATGTATTGATTGGAATGGCTCCCTGGCTTTTCCTTGGCCCAGGATTTAGTGTTTTACAGGAACAGCAAGGAAGGTAGGCCTTGGTCCATATTTTGGGGACAATTTCATTTGGTTCACACCCAACTTACAAAAAAAAAAAAGAAGAAGAAGAAGAGAAAGCTTATTATAAGATACTAAAAGCTTATAAGATAAAAATCACAGCAACTGATCACATGACACAGATTCATTTCACCCTTCCCATTCTTCTTTAAAACCTGGCTCACCTGGTCCCATTCTCTGAATTTTATCAGCTTCTGTATAATTTGTGCCCATAAAAATTTCTACATGCTAAGTTCAGAAGTTAGCAGTAGTTATTATTATCTATATCTGAGGCATCTACTTTTTATTTTTTGTAATATTCAACAAGCCCCTGGACAACATGTTTTGCATCATTCAAAAGTGTGAGTTTGGGTCCTGTCACTTCCAGTGCCTCTGAACATTAGCTGTTGAATCGAAGCACGGCCCGGAGGCTTGGTTCTACCTCTGGGTCTGCATCAGTGAGTGGCATGGTCTTGGCCCAATCTCTCTTGTGTTCTGACACTTGGACCCCTCATCTGCAAAGAGAATTGGACTAGATGTTTTCCGAGACCCTACCTGAGGCCAGTGCAGCTCAGTGACCATTAACTCAGGATAACGTTACTATCTGACAAGATGGATGCCCGGCTTAGAATAATGAAAGTAGAAATTCACAGAAGTAATGACCATGGACGCAGGAAGCTAAGAAGCATTCACACCTGTAAGTTGGGAATAATATGCAATTGAAGTTTTCAGGTTTTTCTGTTTCTCTCTTTTTTTTGCTTCCTAATTCAATATGCACCCCCATTGGGCAAGGACTCAATTCACCCGAGGGCTGATTTTCATAAAATTCACTTAGATGTGGAATTTTTATTTTATCATATCTAATGATTTTTTTGTTTAATTCATTAGTAGTGAAGGATTTCAGATGAAAATCCTCAGGTTAAGGGGCCCCTGGATGGCTCAGTTGGTTAAGTGTCTGCCTTCAGTTCAGGTCATGATCTTGGGGTCTTAGAATCAAGCCCTGCGTTGGGCTCAGCAAGGAGTCTGCTTCTCCCTCTCTCTCTGCCCCTCCCCTCTGCTCATGCTCTGTCTCTGTCTCTCTCTCTCTCAAATAAATAAATAAAATCTTCAAAAAAATATTTTTAAAAATCCTCAGGCCAAACAAAGAAATGACTTGGTGTAACCAGAAGGATAAAGTTTTACTAACCATACATTGTATGTTAATATTCCAAAAATAATTTTTAACATAATAAATATATAAATGGCAGTTGTATTGATTCAAGAACAGTTAATCACATTTCTCAACTGAACAAAACTCTTAACAAAAATTCCAATGAAGTTGCAAGGCAGTTAATGCAAGGAGGAATTCAAATTATTATATGAGTTTAGAAAGTGTACTAAGTCAATAGAGATTCTTTCCACCGAGAAAAAGAGCACAAATTTCCATACATATACTTCAAAGTTTTTGTTTTGTTTTTTTTTTTAAAGATTTCATTTATTTATTTGAGACAGAGAGAATGAGAGGGAGGAGGGTCAGAGGGAGAAGCAGACTCCCCGCCGAGCAGGGAGCCCGATGCAGGACTCGATCCCGTGACTCCAGGATCATGACCTGAGCCGAAGGCAGTCGCCTAACCAACTGAGCCACCCAGGCGCCCCATATACTTCAAAGTTTTATTCCATTTATTTTTTAAAAAGCTCCCCTGTTTCCTCCAACTCCACCCCCTGCCTCTCCTGTATATATGATCTTGTTTTGTTTTCTTTATTGAAGTACAGCTGATATACAATGTAATCTTAGTTTCAGACATGCAACACAGTGAATCAATTATTCCATGTGTTACTTTTGTGCAGAGGCTTGATGCAAGTGAGGGCGTGGGCTAAGCATTATCTGAGAGAAGAGGTTTTCACGTAGAGGAAATCGCTGGGACCAAGTGTCAAGGAGGAACGTGGCTGCATGCTAGAAGACAAGCCAGCTGGCCTGGACGCAGGGAAGGACTTTAAGAGTTTAGTTGTTTATAAGGATACAGTGAAGATGTGAGGTTCTTAAGCTCGTGGAAGTTTTACATCAAACAGCAAAGAGAAACACTGAACAATGAAGAGCTTCACATGTACAGGTGCTCTAGAGACAAGCAGGACAAAGACAGCATCTGATGGTGGCCTGGCATCGTCTGAGGTCGGGAAATGTCTCCCACATTCATCAGTGTGTAACCTGAAGCTTTAAGGATGAACAGAATTAGCAGAAGAGGAGCCTGCTGGTGGCGGGACAGCATCAGCCAGGCAAAGGGAATAAGAGGAGACATATGGGATGGAAGGAGGCTTGTCCCACCAATGACACCAAGATGTGTTCAATGCCTGCAGGAGTGACACTGGAGAGCAGGTTTGTGTCTGACATTCTGCTCTGAAAAATGCATCAGCTGTTAACATACAGCCTGCGGTGGGGGTGCATTTCTCTACACCACCTGCCGCCTCCCCAAGAAAACTCCTCCGGCCAAACATGGCCCGAATAAATTTTCTGCCTACTCAAACAGCAGAAAAATGTGGAAGTAAAGAGAAGGTAGTGATTTTTGTTTGTTTGTTTCTCCATTTATCTGCTTGGCCTAGAAAACCGTGCCTGGTTGAGCTCATGCTTCTTGGTGACCAAGATTCTTTGGAGATCTGCTCTTGGGTTGTAAACTGCAAATCTCCCTGCCTCATCCACATGCCAATGGTTCATTTTCCTTCCTTTGTATTTTGTAAATCCTTACTTCATAAAACATTTTATCTATTGATTCATTAATTTCTTCCTGACTTTTTAAACTGTGATAATAGTAGAAAACTGGAAAAATAAAGGAAAACAGGATAAGAGAAATAAAACACAAAAGAGAAATACAGAACATATCTGTAACATGTTACATGTGTTACAACCTTCATGTGTAAAGAACACAGATAAATAAAAGAACCCCTCACAGGGTTGATTAAGCATTTAAATTAAGAATTCAAAAAGAAGAAAAATAAATCAATGCACTCATGAAAGATTCTTTTCTATTACTAAAGCAAAAAATATATATAATTTCTCTTTTAAAAGATAAAGAAATTTATAAAGGATAAGAAAACTAAGAATTATTATTCTTGATAAAGCATTTATGGGAGTGCAAGATACATAGATAGATACAAATGCTATGTAAATCAATTTAGTGAGAAGTTCGAAATTCAATGAGATACATTGAATAGGAAATTTTTTGCCAAAGGAATTATCAGACATGTTACAAAGTTGCATATGTAAGATATTTATCACAGTGCTTTTACAAAGATCAGCAAGAATTAGGAATGTCCTAAAATGTCCAAAAAGGGAAAGGTCTTCATTGGTTTAAAACAGTTTAAATTCTAGGGGTGCTTGGGTGGTGCAGTCAGTTGAGCATCCAACTCTTGGTTTTGGCTAAGGTCATGATCTCAGGGTCGGGAAATCAAGCTCTGCATCAGGCTCTGTGCTCAGCACAGTCTACTTGTCCCTCTCCCTCTGCTCCTCCCCCCCACTTTCTCTCTCTCTCTTTCTCTTTCTCTCAAATAAATAAATAAAACCTTCTAAAAAAATAAAAAAAATTAAACCATGTAAATTATTGAGATGGAATGTTCAGAAGACATTTGAAGGTTTAGCCTCAAAAGTAGCTAAAATGTTTTAATCGGTTTACCACACTATTGAAAAATGAGTCTAAGTAATAACATTTAAAAATTATGGTTTGGTATGGACCTTCATACTTGTTACATCATTTATTATATGCTAAATATGATTCTTTAGTAAAATATTGAGAATTTTACTTATAGTATTTACTTACAGTATTACGTACTGTAATTTACTTACAGTATTAAGTTCTAGTGGTACATCAAGTATTTTTCTAAAATATACCAGAAACAGGTTTTCCAGTTTGTCACTTATCTTTTGATATTCTAATAATTGTGTGTGGTTTCTTTTTTTGCTTTTCTTTAGGGAGTGCCTTAGAAATTTCTTCTGCAGAACTTGATATTATATAATCACTTTTATTAAGTGCTAAGAGCTGAAAGCAGTAATTTAATTTGTGTACAAATCATAGTCTATATATATATATTTTTAATGGTTTGCCTATTACCTCACAATTGTTGAATAACCTGCTCCTCTCCATAGTAATTGGAGATGTCACCTTTGTCATACACTACCTTGTAAATTCGTGTGGCTGTTTTCTCATTTTCCATTTAGCTTGCAGACTTCTCCCTAAGGGTTGGTTCAATAGTTTAATATATGTTATGGGGTTAGGAAAGTCCCCCATTTTCCTGCTAATGTGTTCATTCTTCTATGGCATTTATTCTTCCCGTTGTGGTTCAGAATAATTTTTTTAAATATATAAAGTGATTCTGAAGACGTGACACCAACAAAATATCAGAGCAGGGACCTTCAAGTGCCTGTCCCCAAAAGAAACATTAAAACACAACCAGAGACTGCCAGAACCAAGGTTCTCAGACTCTGGAAAATAGTCAGAGTTTTACAAGTTCTGAATCAAGAGAAAGTCAAGTTAAAAATGGTAGAGAGCATCTCGGTGGTTTTAATTTGTGCCACCCCCCACCCCCAGCTCAGCAACAGCTCGGAAGATAGCTGTCCAAGTCATCCGCATGGGGTCTGGCCCCAAGTCTCCAGGGGAGCAGAGAAGACCTTATCTGCAAAGCGTGTCTGTTCTCACTTGTCTGGGTTCCCAAAGGACTGAGAAAGGTGCTTTCCTCGTTTTTTTTTTTTTTTTTTTAATTTGGACTTCACCCAGGTCCAAAAGTTTTGAGTTGTGAAAACACTGGAAGATGACCCAGAATAAACCCTTGCATGTATGGGGTCAAATAATTTCTAAAAAGTGCCAGGACCATTTGCTGGATGAAAAGGGCAGTCTTTTCAACAAATAATGGTGGGGAAACTATATACCCACATGCAAAATAAGGAAGTTAGATCCTTTACCACATCATGGACAAAAATTAACTCAAATTAAATCAAGGAGCTAAAGGTGAGAGTGAAAACTATAAAACTCTTAGAAGAAAACCTAGGGGTAAATCTTCATAAGATTGGATTGAACAATAAATATACATATATATTCATATTGTCCCTAAGGATTGTTTGAATTATATATATGCCAAAAGCATGAACAACAAAATTTAAAAATGCAAGAATTGGACGTCCTCTACCATCTTGCAGGTCATGTGGCCTCTCTCAAGACATCTGTCTCTGGAGAGTTCCCTGGACCAGTGGCAGATGTTATGTGAGGAAGGAGAGAGCAAGTGATGGGTTAAACCACTGAGATTTGGGATTTTGGTTAAAGCATGTAACCTTTTTACCCTACCGAAGGCATGACTCCAAATCCTTAAAAACATGGGCCTATCTTTATCTGTAATAGTTTCTAAAATTCACCATTTACATTTAGGTTTTTAATATATTGGAATTATGATTTTTGATTAATTTTTCCAAATAGAAAACCTATTGTTCTTGCTTCTTCCACTGAACAGTCCGTCAATCCCTAGCCTCTACAGTGTCCTGTCTGCTAAATGCGGATCTACTAGGTCAGCAGCATCTTCATGACCTCTGAGCTACTGCTCTTCCATAGAAACTTAGGAATCTAATTATCAATATCCTCAGGAAAACTACAGTCAAGTCGGTTGTTAGGAATGGGGTATTTTGATGAATGATAGAACAATTTAGAGATAATATCTTGACAGTGTTCAGTAACTACAGTGTTCAGCAAAGCATCTCATCCATGATACATTTTTTCTATGGCACCAGAAGGAAGTCTAGTATAATATGAACAAAGCAATAATAGCTGGTGTTCTTGTCATATTTCTGGTGTTTAAACACCACACTTTTATCACCTCACCTTCGAGAATGATTTTGGCTGAGATTTTCTTTTTGGGGATATCTCTTTTATAAAAGGTAAAGGGAATTCATTCTGTTACTTGTTCAAAAATAGACTTTTAAAACTTTGAATGGATATTGAATCGAATCGAATATGTGTTTCTGCATACATTTGGTCATTTAATCAATGAGAGTGATAAACAGCCACATGCGCTTTCTCATGTTCAATCAGCCACATGTTCCTGGAAGAAGCATACTTAGCCATGTCCTGTTTTCTAAGAGAAACATTGTGGATTTGAACGAAAGAGAGGGGTAACTGGTGGTATCCTATAGGAGCTACATCAGAATATTTCTAAAGCATATTTCTTGCATCTATTGGCGTATTTTCTCTGTAAGGCTTTTCAAATCTGAAAGTCAAGGCAGTTTGCATAGCAGGTGATGTTCAGGTAGACAGCATGATCTGATGCCCACGAAGACGCAGTGATCTGAGAGTTAGCTTGACTCATGGGATGGTGTTTGCAGACAGACTTTCCCCCTTCAGTGATGCCATTGACGAGGTTTCAATATTGCTGAAAAGAAATGTCTTTAGCTGTTGGTTCCTACCACATTCTGTACTTGGGTGTTGGTGAGACTTTCCTGTATCCTGGCTGGGAATTTTCCACACAAATAGCTTTATTCTCTGCAGCTGATGAGCACCGGGATGTTGTATCTGCCTCTCTGGAAATGTGCCTCTCCTACTTGGTCTAAACCACCTGACGTTTCACTGTGAACTCTATTTACATAACTTTAGCTTTTCCGGACTCCTCTCACACTTTCCTACCTCCTTCCACGAGCTTGGAGCCCTTTTTGGGTGCTTATATTCGTCATCTCTGAAGCCCCAGCCATCAGGGCAATGCCAGGAAAAGGAAGCTTATAAATCAGGGCTTTGGGGTCACTGCGGGACCCCTGAGACTGGTGACTGGTGCATCACCAGATAAGCTCTCTCATTTTCTCAGGTGACCTGGTGTCCACTGACTTGTTGGCCCATGACTGGTTCTGGAATCGCCCCCAGAGACAGAAAATCAGCAGGAACAGGGGGCAGGAGTAGAATGAATCACTACAGAAGGCTATATCACTGAATTAACTCAATTATGAAATTAATATTATAATAATTTCATAATATTAATAAAATTTCATATTATTTGAAAAATGCATCTAATAAATGAAATTTTGTTATGGTATCCAAAGATAACGTTGAATAATAATAAAGTCAAATATAGTATATTCTCAATTCGATATTACTCTAGTTATAATGATTTACAGAAGTCATTATTTTGAGTAAAACTGCTTATTAAGTGGTACATTTTTATTTCCAAATAGACTGACTCACATCTATATGTTTAACTAGCTTCCTGGTCCCGTCGCTGGTGCTGTGTCAGGGTTTCTGTGTAAAACAGTTTGTCTGACTAATTAAAATGTGATTTCCAAGCCTATTTGTTATTACTTCTATTATCTTCTTGTAGGACTCTGGAATAACATGTTTATGGCTGCCTGCAAACTCATCTAATTTAATATTTGCCTAGTAACCTAAATGTCCCCATTTAACAGCAGCTGCCCTTGGAATACAGATTTTTTTTTTCCACAAGGCAAGCTAAATTTTAACTAATTGTCACTGCAATATTCCATTCTGACTGGGTACATGAGCCTTTTCAATGGTGAAATTGGAATTGTTAAATGCAAGCGGTTATTAATTTGTTCTCAGTACAAAGGATGCAATTATTCATCTAAAAATAAAGCTCTTAGGGTCGGGAGAGAAGCAACGAATGGAACAAGTCCTCATAATTTAATATTCTTCGTTTTGGTTTTCTTAGCAGATCTTCTGAATGACATTTAGAGGCCAGATCTGAAATTATTAGCCAGCATGACCAAGCAATTCAAAAGACCGTAATGACTTCCACAAAAATTATGAAATGAAACCAAATGATTACAACGTTTTCATAGTAATTGTCCTGTTCCATCTCAGAAACACAGAGGAGGTCTGCAGAGCGCTGCTTCCCCAATGCGGGCGGGCACCCGGGTCCCGGGGGCTTGCTGTGGGTGGAGCCTGGCCTCCCACAGCTGTCCGCGCAGGGCCCTGGGGTCTGCAGTTCTATTCGCGATCATACGCCGATGCTGCCCTCTCGGATCCCACACTGCGAGGAACAGGGATGGATGCAAAGTTATCGCTGAGTTTTTATTCACAGGATTTGAATGTGGTTTAGATAGAAGCATTTAAAGCGATCCGAGTCATTTCCTTCCGGAGGAAGTCGTGTGATTAATTTAACTGATTATTCAATAAACAGAAGGACGCAGAGACCTTACGAAGCCTCCAAGTACACAACTGTAGGCATCTATTTTTTTATAAAAAATACATTGAAAAGACTCATTGAAACTCAGTCAACTTCCAGCACTTGGCTTTGAGTTGGTTACTCAAGTCTCCCATGCTGGTACATTGCTTTACCCAGTGGACAAAGAGCATGGTTTACGAAGGGCTGATTGCAAATGAACTGGTTCATGTCCGTGACAGAGCTCAATACTGATGCACAGAATACCTCATCCTGAAATTCCCTCAAGATTTTCTAGAGAATATTTCCCAGCGTATGTTATATTGTAGACTGTGGAACTCGTTTGATCTGACCCTGGAACAGCGTGGCAGGGGGAGGGGTGGGTCGGGGATACGCTCTTGGCCCAAGCTGGAATGGGATTCACTGTTGTTCAGAGCAGCTGGGGAAAATAATGAGCCAGAGCCCCTCGCTGCCACAACTCTGCCTTTCCTACGTGGTCTATTTTCATTTGTCTGGAGAAATACCCTCAACCTAGCTGCCCAGTCCATGTTGGAGCCCTGAGCTCTCCAACAAGCAGACACAGGTGCACAGACCTTCTACTCCCCTCCATCAGGTTGCAAACTACGGCCCTGGGATTCATCTGCACACTGGCATCGCCCTCCTCTTCTATCTACCTGCTGTCAATGGCTGCTTCCTGCACGTGAAGAACCTGCAAAACTAAAATATCTACTGTCTGGCTCTTTTCATGAGACATGGGCCGACCTCTGTTTAGCTGATGCTTCCCTGGCTCTTCCTTTTTCCAGAAACTCCCAGTAAGTCTTTCCCATTCTCACTCTCAGCTGATAAAGCTGTTTCTCCTTTCTGTAAAGTATTGAAGAGAATATTCTCCATTTCCAGACATCTAACTACGTCTGTACCCTCACGATGTCTTCCCTGCACTTACTGAGGCTGGTGCATCTCCTGCAGCATCTCCCACCCCGTGTCATGGGTTCCTTTCCTTCTCGCCTGCTCACGGTAGGCTCCAGCAAGGGCTCCCTCTCCCCCACCTCACCCCTTTGCTCGCTTTGATGAAAAATTCCTTGAGACTGTTAACATATTCTAATTTCTTTCATTGACAAAGAGCTCTGTGTACCCGTTAGTCCCCTTTCTCTGCTGACTTTGTAATAACACTCCTTGAGAAGTTTGCACATCCACATTGACTGGCTCCAGTGCAACCTAATTCAGTGGTGGTCCTCTCGCCATGCAGTGAGACAATTTCCACGGCCATCTGTGCCACGTGTGATGCCCAGTGACCAAGCTAGCACATGATACTTTCCACCACGCCCCTCTTGAAGCAACGTCTGTGTTGCTTCCAGGATGACACGGAGCAGGCTTCCCTTGTTTCCAGCCTCACTCCTCTTCCCTCTCTTCTCCTGACCTCCATACCCTGGAGTGCCCCAATCTTTGTATCTCTGCTCCTCTCACTCTTTACTCCTCAGTGTGGTCTCAAATACAACCTCCATGCTCACCACTCCTCAGACTTCTCACATGAGTTCCAGGTGTGTGTTTCCAACAACGTACTTGACATTTCCACGTGAACGTTATTAGTCCATTCAGGCCGCTGTAACAGAACACCATGGGCTGGGTGGATGATAAACCACAGGCCCTTGTTTCTCACAGTTCTGGAGGCTGGACATCCAAGATCGAGACACCAGCAGATTTACTGCTCTTGGTTCATGGACAGCATCTTCTGGCTGTGTCCTCACATGGGGGAAGGGGCGAGGGGGCTCTCTGGGGGCTCTTTTATAGGGACACTAATTCCATCATGGGGCTCCTCCCTCATGACCTCATCACCTTCCAAAGGTCCCTCATCCTGACGCCATCACCTTGGGGGTCAGGTGTCAACATACGAATTTTGGAGGGGACACAAACATTCAGTGTGTACCATATATCAAATAGGTACTTTGAACTCATTATAGACATAATGAGTTCCTATTCCCCATCAAATTACTCTCATGGTTTTAATGTAAATGGTGTTCCATCTTTTTATTGTTAGGGTCAGAAAATTTAGAAGTGTCATTCGCTCCTTTTCCTATGTTCATATATACTCTTCCAGCAAATCCTCTATCTTTAAAATATATCCAGATTTCCACAAACTCATGGCATCCCCACCTGCATCATCTTTCATAGAGCCCCCAGCATCCCTCATCAGCCTCGATCCCAGTTCTTCCTGCTTCTGCATCCTCCACTCTCTAGTCTGCTCACCATACAGCAGATGACTAGCCATTTAGAGCACGTCCGTCAGTTTAGGTCCCTGCTCAACAGCCTGCAGTGATTTCCCATGCCATTCAGCCAAGAAGCCAGTCTATAAAGTGGCCTCAAAGCCCTATAATTCTGACCACACTGATCTCTGTCTGCGTCACATGCACACTCAACTCCTTCCTATTTGCTGTTCCTCAGATACATCAGGCATTCTTTTGTCCCAGGGCCTTTGCACATGTTGCTCCCAATGCCTGAAACTTTGCTTCTTCACATGCTTCATGTCTGTTAAAATGACACTTCTCAGTGAGTCTCTCGTGACCATCCTACTAAAAATACAGTGCCTCCAACTGATGCTTCTATCTCATGCTCTCCTATTACCCTGGGTTTTCATCTAGCCCATATTAAGTACTAAATATATTTTGTTGAGAGCATGAATACATGCTCTTCTGATGTAGTATGGACCTTCCTACCCACATGGTTTCATGCACTTGTTTGAAGTCCTTTCCTCTCTCTCTCTGTCAGCACCTCTCACTGCCCTTAAGACATCGAAGGAGTACTTGCAGAATGGCAGAAGGCATGGTGCCAGTTGAAATACCATGTGCATTCTCAGCACGTTGCCTTGTTCTCCAGCAGGTCTTTTTCATCGTCTATGCTCGGTCTTTGAGCATCTTCTGGCACAGAACCCAGGCATCACCCTGAACAGCACTGGGAACATGGATATGTCCACACTCAGTCTTTCTCCTCTCCATGTCTCCCTACAACTAAGTCTTAGTCCTCCACCCATTCAGCAACACTTTATTGGACATGTTCCAGGCACATTACTAATCACAAGGGATGTAATAGTGAGCAAAACAGGCAAAATGCTTGAACTAACAGAGTATGAATGTTGGCCCAGGAAGCAGGGATTAAGGAGGTCACACCCACAGGTACAATTTCAGACTGTCCTAAGTGCAGTAAGCTCAAGTTACAGGGGGAATGGTACCCTGGCTCATTTTCAGGAGCATCAGATCGGGTTGCCCCGAGGAAGAGACATTTGAGATGATATGCCAAGGATGAAGAGGAGTAGTAATAAATTGAAAGATCTGAGATGGGGAAGGTGTGATTGCCCTGAGAGAGGGAGGAGCCTGGGCTCCTAAAGGAACCGGGTGAGGGGACAGTGGTTTCCAAGCAGAGCCAGTAGGAGTAAGCGGGAAATGCTGGCTGGTTATTCTGGCAAGAGTTCACGCAAAGCAAAGCCCTCAGGAGGTTTTGGTCTTCGGAGCAGAAGGAGGGGCACTGCTGAACGGGAGTCCCACAAGGCTTTTGTTCTCTTTCTTTTGAATGATATGGAACCATGTGTCAAAGGCACTTGTGTAACTGTTGTGTGCACATTACCGGGACTGTGAATCCTTTTATGAAGTGATTCTGACTCTGGGGATGTTACATTTTGAGCACAATAAAAGGGAGGTGCCCTGGAGACTGCATGTTTCAGTCACAGGTGCCAGGAGATGTCCCCTTTGGGAACTCCAAGTCCCCCTGGGGCTTGAAACAAAGGAGAGGCGGTGGGGCAGCTGGGGGTGCCCCGGGGGGAGGGTGCACCAAGCAGTCCGACTGGAGAACTTGGAGGCAGGTGGGCTGAGCACTGAGAACAATTATGAGCTGATTCTGCAACTGAGCCTGGAGAGCGAGTGGGGGATTTTATAGTATTTTTTTCTCCAGCTCTGTTTTCTGTGGTGTGAGTTGGCATGTGATGTCCTTTAGCTCTGGGATACTTTACATGGCACCATTTGTCACCTACTATGTACAGGGAAGTGAAACTGAGTTCTCAGACATTTTCATTGGCTGTGTTTTCTTGCATTTAGAATGTCATTTAACCTGAATTGTAGATTTCTTTTCCAAATTCTTCTCACTGGCTCTAATAAGTGGTTAAAGCATTTTAGATGTCACGCTTCGATAATTTCAGTAGGTAAACTGGACCCTAGGTAACACAGAAAATCCAAACTTAGATGACAATATAACAGCACTAGGAGATTATTTTTTAAAAATTTAAGGTATCTTTGTGGCTGGAAAACCTATGGATAACACTGAGTCTGTGGCAGCCACACAGATGCAGCTGTGGTATGGAGTCACTGTTATTTTGAACAATCACTCATTACCTATTTTTTAATTACTTAGACATTACAGTTCTAAACAACAGATTACTCTGAAAGATACTCAGTGAGTGGGTATTTAATGTAAATATCTTTTGGGTTATAGAAAAGATTGTTTTCAATCAAAAATCAGTTCCACATACTTGTTAAAGGAATTACGGCAAAAGCATAGTTACAGGTGGGTGATTACCTTGATTTCGAGAGAGGCAGTGAAAGTAGAAAGAAAGGTAGATGTGCCTCATACTGTAGAGAAGCACTGATAGCAAAGTGCTCACCCCTGGATCTGGGGCATCAAAGAACATGAGGTCATGAGTTACCTCGCAGTTTAAGCCTGATAACTAGCGGTATGATGATGGAAATGCGGGGAATTTGGTGAAAAGCTTGGTTGGAAGATATAAAGATGAGATTAATATTAGATATATTGAATTTTCTTTATTCAGGAAAGGAATCATTTATCAAAGCCCAAACCTTGATTATAATTTAAGAAAATCAAGCCAGTGTGGATCTCTCCCTCTTCCTCTCTCTGTCAATAAATGTTGGAATGAAGATAACTGATTCTTTGCAAAATAACTGAGGTGCCAGAATGTTCTCTAATAAATAAATCATTCCTGTTCCAAATGCATTGTGGAGAGATGTGTGAGATAAAGGCGCTAACATGAAATCGACTTTCAACGGGAGACAAGATGTTCCACCGTGAGATCTCTCCCACTTACCTCTCTTCATTGAGAGGATCTAGCACATCAAGGCTGTAGGCTTCCTCCTCCTCCAGCATTTTGAGGGAGAGATACCTAGATAAATGATTAAATCTGCTGCCCTGGAAGGAAGCGAATCATTGCAATGTGAAACATCTTCAGGAAAAATGCTGTGGGAGGAATCACCGATTAACCCGCAATTGTAATTAATGGAACACTTGTGCCCATGGAGGTTATGAGCTTGGCTTAAGCCCAGTAGGACATGGAAGTCAAGTCCCCTAATTAGCTGGGATTAAAGAGCAGATAGTTAAAATACACCAGGACAGACAGTAAAAGATGAACCATACTCAGAAAATTTTGAAAACGGCTGACGTTAGGACTAAATACCTTTCTTGAGATTTTAAGATTTGGTCATATAGACCATACGTTATCATAAAGGACAGTAGTTAAACATCCACTCTGTCTTTTAGTATTTCATATCTGGTATCATCTGATATTGGGACACACACAGAGAATAAGCCATCTCCAACCAAATTTATGAATGAATGTGTGCTCTAAGCAGCATTAGTGATATGATGTATAAACACCCACCTGCAGGTTTTAACGTAATAAAGAATCTGTAGGGGCACCTGGGTGGCTCAGTTGGTTAAGCGACTGCCTTCGGCTCAGGTCGTGATCCTGGAGTCCCAGGATCGAGTCCCGCATCGGGCTCCCTGCTCAGCAGGGAGTCTGCTTCTCCCTCTGACCCTCCCGCCTCTCATGTTCTCTGTCTCTCATTCTCTCTCTCGCAAATAAATAAAATCTTAAAAAAAAAAAAAAAGAATCTGTATACCACATTATGTCATATTTTCATATCATTTCAGGTATGTGACGTTTGTGGATCCAAGGTGGGTAAAGTCCAGAGATTGTTGTGTTGATGATATATTATCTAATGCAATCTCATAAAGTTGAACTTAAACCATCTCCTGATACTGAGAGGATAAAAGTATCATCCCATTTAATATTACAATACATGGAACACATTTAGTTGAGAGCCATAAATATTATAAGACATTAATATTTATTTTTATTGACTTAGTGAGAATTAAACACAGATGTTTCTGTTTATTATGGTCTTCTTATATCGTATTACCAATTGATTTCAGAGAAGAATGAAGAATTTGGATGTTTGTTAGCCGAGTCGGAAGCTGGTCGTCCCTCTGTAAGCTCATACTCAGGGGCTTTCTTTTCTGAAGGAGGAGATAATGTTTTCTCAAGGAGCAGCAGTGGATGAAGAACACCTGTGGGAAGGCCTGGTGAGCACGGAGCTAATGAGAAGGTGGTTCTCTCTAGCCCAGCAGCCTCAGAGTTATAGTAAAATGCCCCCCCGCCCCCCAACATGGGGTTGCTCACAGAGGGTTGGAGCAGGTGGAGCAGAACTGAGTTACCATGACACCATTGAACTTGCAAGGATTACTGATGATATGTTGAATGGAATCTGAGCTCTTGGAATGATACAGCTGGAGTATAGGAACATTGAACAAGTAGGTCGAAGACATTTAATCTCACTTAAATGAAGCTGAGCCCTTGGGCATTTAGTTTGCAAAGTGTATATATGGATAGTGTGACCTAAATATATTTTTTTAAAGATCGACATGCTCCCCCTGAAAAAATGCATTTATATTTTAAGCATTTTCAAGATGGATGTCAATTGTTTGTGTAAACACAAAACCCAAAAGTGGTATGAGATGAAATCCTTCTAAGATTGGATTGTAATAAAAATTGTTGTGATTATTATTAAATTATCATTATTATTACATTTGCCTATATCTATAAAATAGCTTTCTGAGATTTGATTGGGGTTGCACTGAACCATAGGCCAAGTTGGGATCCCTGCCCCATTCTGCTAGCCTGCCGATCCACTCCACCACAGGCTCCATAGAGTGTAGACGGTAGCCTAGAGATGAAGTCCACTCTGGAGTCTGGTCTTTGTGCAGATGGATACCAGAGAGGCAAGATCAAGACTAGGAGTCTTGAGGGGCTTCTCAAGGACAGATGAAAAGCTTTTGTTCGGGGACCTCCAGGGCCCACCATCAACTATAATCCACCTGGCATGGTGTTCTCATTCACCACAGTGGCCAGCCCACCAGGGACCCCAATTTTTCCAAGCCTATCCCACCCTCGCCCTGCTCCAAAGGAGTTGACAGCACCATGCCAGAGCCTAGGTCACTCCCACCGACCTGAAACGTGGCTTACACAAAGCCCTGCCAAGGAGAATTCCATAACCCTGGCTCCAAGAGCAAGTCCTCATCATGCTCTGGAACCAAAAGGAGAAACCAAGGCAGGTGTTTCTAAGCCAATTACCCCTGGAAGAGATCTAAATGTGTTTGTCAGGACCCTCCCGGCACTAGGAAGCTCCGAACATGCTAGCATGGGTGGGAACATGGGACCTGCATCCCCAAAGACTTGACCTCTACTTTTCTGGTGGTTCAAAGTTTTAAAAACTAACCTTGATGACTGTGGAGAGCATAGACTATGGCAACCATGGCCACGGGATCGCTAGTTAAGCTTTTCGCTCTGACCAGCTGTGTTTGCATGAGCACTCTCACGTGAAGGTAACAAACTCCCCTGAGGACAAGTATGTTTACTGCTTCCATCTTATATATGGTAAGTGGGGTTTAAAGCAGGTAAGTCACATTTCAGATTGATAGGTCGAAGAGCTGAGACTATTTCTCTTTTGATATCCCATGTTTTTAGCAACAGAAAGCACTGTCTATCCCAGGAAAGTGACTTACCATCTTTTTCAGTTTTCTCCTGACAAAAAATTTCCTTTCTCATAAAAGCTATGATTTTTTTCCTTAAAACTATGATGGCAAAGAATGTTCCATAGATAATGGTTCCTTTCTTATCTCTTCTGTCTTCAAGCACATGGCTTCACTTTGTTCTCTCTTCGCTCACCTCTCACGTGGACTTAATAAAGTTAAGGATATTCAGAATCTATTGCTTTTGTAATGGGAAAAAATAAAAACACGGTCTCCAAAGTCACAGTTTATGGCGGGGTAAAAGTAGCTCCTCGTACATCACTTTGCTTCACTCTTCATCAAACACCACCTTCCCAAGCCTGAGAAGGGGAAGAGGTGGACACGGTCTCTGACATTGCTCTTGGGTCTGGTGTTTGAGTCCCACATACCGACAAGGAGAAAACACAGAGTGCTGTAGGGGGGGGAGAACACGGAGAACCATGGAACTCAATATTCAGAAGCTATTTGGATCCTGACTCTTTGAAACCAAGTATTTACCAAAACAAACAAACAAACAAAAACAAAAAAACCCCAACAACATTTATTTAAGACAATTAAAATATTTGAATATGGACAAATTATTATATGACTTGAAGAATTCTTTTTTTTTTAATCCTCTTCGGTGTGACGACGAGCTGGTTGTCCTATAAGCTGACATGTGTACATCTCCTTTCCGATTAGAAATATGAAGTAAAGGATCTGGCGGTTAAATGACATGTTGCCAAAATTTTGTTTTAATTACTCCAGCAATAGGGAAAAAAGGACAGAGAAGAAGGCAGGCAGGCAGGAAGGGAGAGTGAAAGAGGCATGAGCTCCAACCCACCAGACAAGATCGGGGAACATGGGCGCTGATGACACACACATGGGGGTTCATGATACTCTTCCTGCTGCATCTGGGTATGTTTTTTTTTTTAAAGATTTTATTTATTTATTTGAGAGAGAGAAAATGAGAGACAAAGAGCATGAGAGGGAAGAGGGCAGAGGGAGAAGCAGACCCCCTGCTGAGCAGGGAGCCCGATGCGGGACTAGATCCCGGGACTCTAGGATCATGACCTGAGCCGAAGGCAGTCGCTTAACCAACTGAGCGACCCAGGCGCCCTGGGTATGTTTGATATAATAAAAAGTTAAAAAAGAAACACTTCATGGCATAAAATAAGATCTGATGGTTTGCTCTCAGAGTCAATACAAGCAAACACCACTGACTTCCCACTCTGAGTTGTGGCCCTCGTGTCACTTGATGAGGACAGTTGTAAAGAAACAGGGTAGATACGTGCCAATGGCAGCGAATGTCTCCAAGAACGGGTGAGTCAATGTACTCAAACAGCTTGGCTCTGACTTCATGGCAGTGACAAGGCTAATCATGTTCTTAGGTGGTAATGCGAAGTGAGAAGTCAATGCCATAACATTCAGAAGGCTGACCTCAGACATCTGTGGCTTTTGTCCCTAATCAAGAGCTCTCCTGGGGAGGGGGGAAGAGAAGGGGAGGAGAGAGGCCAGTGGAGATTTGCAGGTGGTGTAGGGAGCAGTTGTGCAAAGTAATGTGTGTGATAGGAGAGCAGGGCGGCTTGTGGAGCGGGATCTGCAGAAAGAGGGGAAGGATAGGGAGGAGGGAGGAGTGGGAAGGAGAATGATCTGGCATTGTTTCTCCCAACAATGGAAAGCTGTTTTTCCAAGTCTAGCCATGGTCTCTCCACTGATGTGGACATCTTTATATGCACAAAAAAGATGGCTCTAATCATTCATTTTGAGAAAAAGTGCTAAATTTTGGTTCCCAGGGTGAGTATGATTAATGCAAAACACTATTCAGGAGGTTCTGAGCTCTACCCTTACTTTGGCATGATTTGGATGTAAAGCAGAGATGAATATTTCACAATTCAGTGATAAAATTTTTCCAAGACCAAAATGATGAGAGCCTGAATATAAAATTTGTCTGGTTCAAGACTCTGAAGCTGCTTTATCTGTCTGTCAGTCTGGAAAAGAAGTAAGGTTCTAAAGGAAGCTATAAATTGACAGGCCCTACCAAATGCTGTTCTGGGGACGACATTTTCATTTCCAGGCTAGCTGTCCACTGGTGATATAACCAAACTGTGTCTGCCTGGTGGGAGGTGCGTCAGTGAGACAGAGTGCTACAGCCAACATATTCCCCAAGGTCATGATGCACAATTCGTGGCACCTCGATGAGGTGTCAGCCCTTGGGATTTCAGACGCCATGGTAATACTGCCTTAAAATGCCATCCGTCCTGTCGTGTTTGGGCTGGTGTGGTGGGCGTGCAGGTACCCGTAGGATACACACAGAGCCCTACCAGTCTGTAAAAACGATGAGTGTGATGCCTGGTGTCCTGGGCGACATGCACATGTTCAGCCCCGAGGAGATCATCCTGCACTCTCCTCATACTTAAAGTACAAATATGGTCTTGTTTCATTCTTTGACCTGAATACCATGCCACAGTGGAACTCTGTGTCCTCATTTCCTCTGCTTTTTTCCTATTTTCTTAGCTTTTTGTTTGTGATTTTTCAATTAACCTTTAAATTCTGGAATATGTACATATTTGCAGGAAGGCTGAGATGGCGTTACCGAGAACTGCCGTGTGCCACACCAAATTTCCCCTATTTCTGACATCTTCCATTAGTATATATGTATTTGTCATAATTCGTGAACCAATATATTACTTACCGACGTCCATGTTTTATTCAGATTTCCTTACTGCCACTTCTTAAAATTAACTGCATCACACTGGCAACCCACTTGCACATTGTCTTATGGTTTACTAACACTTTAAATGTATGATCAGATATAATAACAGTAAATAAAACAGGATCAATATTATGAACCCCATATTTTTTGAATGAAGAAAATGAAATTCAAAATTGGCATAACATATAAAGTGAAATAATGTGGAAGAGAACAGTGGAAATTAAATCAAGAATTTCTAACACTTCCTATTCTACCTAGATGAGATTCTTTCCTCACTTACAAAGAAGATACCATTTTGTCAGAAGTATGGCATATTTGTAGTAAGGTCCTTCTTGACTAAGATCTATCCATTTATAGCCACATAATTTTTTTTTAACATCACAGGAATTAAATAAATAGGAAGCTGAGAAATAATTCTATGCTATTAGAGCTCAGAAACACAGAAAATATACTAATATCATGCTAGTTATACTTCCTTCCTCCTAGTTACCTGCTCTTTTCATCCTTATTGATTTTATATACATTGTGCTTATGCTAAACTATGCCATAATTATGGACTCACTATAAAACAACAAAGACATGCTCATTTTTTTCCCAGATTAAAAAATTCAGTGTAAGCATGAAAACAGAAAAGTTTGAACCACCTCAGAGAAGGTGATCCTAACTATTTAGTGTTTAGTGGATATCTATTTTCTCTGTCTATTTCTCCTTCTCCCATCCTCCTCTTCTTTTCTGAATCCAGGTGCAGAAAGTATAGCAATTAATATTAACCTGCATTTGATTATTTGGCTCTTCAAGCATTTCACTGGATTATGTTGACTTGGTAATTTGATTGCTCTGCAGATGTGAACTGTACTGATTGCATTAAAATACGTAAAGGAAATGAGGAAATAACACCAGAAGACCACGTGGAAAAGAGACTTGGTCCCCCGAGGCTGGGCACGTCCCCCAGTGGAAGAATGGGAACGGTGAGTAGCATGGCAGCCCTTCAAAACCCCTTCTCTGAAGAATTTACTGCTAAGACATGGTAATGCGTTACCCTCCAGTTGAGGTGGTGAATTTTCACATAGAGTGCAATCTTCTAAAAATAGCCCATGGTCTTGTTAAAAATTAGCTCATGGCTGTCCTGCTGGAGAAAAATATAGCTTCACTGGCTGCTGGAGAGTGGGCGTACTGAGAACAAAGCAAGCATGTGGCTTCCAAGCCACAGTTGCAGGACCGGGAGGGAGACTGGGTACTAGGAGGGCGACCATGGAGATCAGAATGGCAAAGGCCAGGCTCTTGGTCACAGAGCAGGTCCCCTCGAGAGCAAGGAGAGCAGAGTGTTGAGGCTTAGGATTATGTGGCATCAGGCTGAGCTTTCTCAAAATAGAATCTAGTGTCTGATTTGTCTTTTCAGCAAGGTGATGTCCTTCTAAGTGCCAGTGGATGGCAGGGCGAGGGTAGCACATTTACTCCACCTATGGCATGGATCCAGAAGCTGGGAAGGACTGAGCTTGGACACATGGGCTGGCCTGTGGCCGCAAACATAGATTTGGATCAGCCCCAGTAGAGCTCACGATCTACCAGAGGAATGTCATTAATATCGGGAAACTGATGGGCAAAAACACTTTGCCAGATGAAATATAAGACATCTGGTTACCTTTGCATTTCAGATAAACAATGAATAGGTTTTTAAAGTATAAGTATATCCCATGTATGCCCTTCTATCTTTATTTGAAAAATCTGATAATCCTAGATGAATATCACCTATGGTTTCCAAAGTTCATTACTGAGAACTCCAGAGGACAATTTAGACAGAAGGGTTTCCCGGGAGCTCTCACAGAGCCTCCGTGCCCCACAGAGTAGCCTGAGGAATATTTCCAAACAGAAAGAAGGGCATGATCCCTGTGGACTGCCCTCACCTGGGTCATTCGGTTCTGAGTGCTCTGTCAAAGTGTGCCTGACATTAGCAACCCGATTTTGTTTCTGAGATCCACCCCCATCTCATGTGTCTTACTTAGAACCCTTTATTTTGTTGCTTATAAAGTATTTTTTGGATTTGGGGCAACATTAAAGCCCCTGCCACCTAAATTTGAGGGTAATCAGTCAATGTAATGTACTTCCATAGATTTACTTTGGAAATGCTTGGATATATTTCAAAGCCTTATCTACGGGGCTTTTAAAATTAGTTTTACAATATATTCACAAAAATTTAGATCAGAAGAAGGCTCCATGAGCCACACTGAATAATTCAGAGAACAGCAACTTGATGCTCATTTATTAAATATGAAAAACACGGCATTTATGCAGTGCCTTTAAAGCTTCTGTGTCTATCAATGACAATTTCCATCTATTCTGAAATAAAATGCACAATCTGCCGCTGATATTATGTTTTCTTGGATAACTCAGACATCATTCTTGCAGAGGTAATAAATTGCAGTATCTCCTTCCTGAAACACGACAGTCAATTAGCCATTATCTGCCATCCAAACAGTCAACTCACTCCTGAGAGGCTTTCTAGATGAATTCTGCCATTGAGCCCATAAGCAAATTGATAAAGATTTTTCTCTCCATTGTAACAGAATTTATGAATAGTCTGACTTTATTTCTTAGGGAGTACACATTTACCTGCATCAGGAATCCATCACATCCGTGCTGCCCGAGATAGCATGCACTCGGCCCCACGGAGCTTCGAGCACCACGACCATGGCAAGTCTGAACTGAGGCGGATGGATGTGGAAACACACACCAGAATTTGGGCTTAGGACAAAAACACAAAACTGTATAGTATTTTACATTGATTACATCTTGGACATATTTCCATATATATATTGGCTACATGAAATATATTGTTAAAATTCCACCTGTTTCTTTTTACTTTTTGATGTGGCTACTAGGAAACTTTGTATCTGTAAATGCATTTCACTTCATATTTCTGTGGATAAGGCTGCATCAGACAATAAACTTCCTTGGGGGTGGAGACTGGGCTGCATCTTCACAGTTTATACTCCTAGAGATAGTTCTTTGAACAGCGAGCCATTTCCATGGTCTCTCCCTTCTTGCTTTGCTTCAAAACTCGCTGAAATCGGGCTTCTGTTTTCACCCATTGCAGTGCATCCTCTCCAAAAGTATTCTTAACTATTATTCACGTTGTTTTACAATATGCAACCTTCAGTTCTCCCTTAACAGACCTTTATACTTGACTGAGCATTGCTGTCCACAGTCCTGGAAACCTCTGTCTTTCCAGGGTCCATGCTACCACACTCTGCTGATCGTCTGTTTATTGCTAATGTCCTTACTGAGTCTCTGTGCGTTCATCAGCATCCCTGCCCTCAGGGGTGTTGGCTGTTTTTTCTGCAGATAATATCTTCTCCCATTGTGATTTCACTCAATCTGAGGGCTTCACTGGTGCCAAGGCCAGATCCAGCCTGGGAGGGAGCTCCACAGTGCACTGTTGCACTCAGGGCAGGGAAACAAGAGCCTCTGCTATGTGGCTTACAACCACAAGGACCCATTTTTTGTGTTTACCGATCTATGAGTCGACTGACGTTTGGCTGCTGTAGGCCAGGCTCAGCTGGAAGCCGCAGGCCCCACGTCTGCTGCCCTTGGCTCCAAGCTGCGTGTTCGATTCCAGTCCCTTCTTTTATGGGAGGGTCCCAGGTGGATGGGGTTGTGGCACAGAGGACACGTTCTCACGGCTGGTCACCAGAGAGCAGGTGCCAAGCTATCCGAGCGCTTGAAGGGGTCTGCTGTAGGATCACACCCAAATTCAGCATCAGCGAGGTCGCAAGGTAGTGACACCAAGGTGGGAATGACACCATACAGTGAGCCGGCGTTTTCTGGTTTTTAAACGTGTTCTGAAATGTTTCTCTTATTTTCAAGGATTACTGCCATTATTATATTATTCGGGAAAGGCACAGTGTGAGAAGTGACTTCAAAATCTCAGTGGTTCACAAAACCATGTGTTTTATTCCTCACACTAATGTTCGTGTGAGTCGTTTATGACTCTGCTCATAACAACCTCATTTTGTGACCCTCTCTGAGGGAGTGGTCCCCGTGAGTAACGCTGCCAGTCTTACGGCAAAGAGCAAAGAGAAACATGGTGAATCTCAAATTGGCTCATAAAGCTTTTCCTTGGAAATGACACACATTACTTCTATCAACATTTCATTACCCAGAGCGCAAGCCATGCTGCTTCTAAACTCAACAGGGCAGAGATGTATAATCGCCGCACAAGGAAATGAAGTAAATAATTGTGAACAATGCAATCTGCCATACTTCCCTGAATTCAGGCATGGATCATATTTGCAAACTTTATTATTCTTTTTGATTGGGACACCAGTGGAATGCATTGAATATTATCCCTGAATTTTAGAATGTTCAAAATGTGGAGCTGAATTTCCAGAAAAGACAGACACGTCTGTTTGGACCAATCTCCTGCTATGTACAGTTCTATAAACTGGATTTTTTTTTTTAAGTGCACAATTTGTAGACAAACCAAATGGCCACAGGACCACAGATCCAGAAGACCCAAGTTCAGGGGGGTGTGTTTGGCATTATTTTTCCCATTAGAAATTGGCAAATTATAAAAGTGTAGAATGAAAATCTAAAAGGCTAAATTGGGATCATTCTGTGGAATGGACTTTCTACCCAAAACCTGGTTGCATGTTGAGACCTATGAGCCACACACACTCAAAGAAGGTTTATTACCCACAGAATGAGGTTTTTGGAGAAGGCTTCCCCCAGCAAGGGGGACTGGTTAGATAACACTGTGGTTTGGGAGAGGGATGCAGTGAAGGCTCGGATGCTCATGGTCTGGGTCATGTGTGGTTTAAACTTCCCACCAGGGTCAGAAGAGGGGGCACCCGGGCATTAGCTTACACAGACATGGAACAGAGGGGAATGGGGGTGGAGGGGCTGGAAGAGTTAGCAGTCTACTATCAGAAATGAAATGAGACTTCTTACTACAACCAGGCACAGCTGTTAGCTGGGAGACCGAATATTAGAGTTTAGAATTTCCAAGAGTGGAGGTCCTGGTAAATATTCCAAGAATTGGGTAGCATGTCCAATGAGGCACACCATGCAAGTAGAGTAAAGCAGAATAGGCCAGTCCCATAGACACTGAAATATGGCATTGAAACATCTGCACATCTATTTGAAACAAGATGCTATGGGACATTTGGAGTCCATAGCATAATTGCCTTTAGGAAAGAAAAATAAACACATTATCTCTGAGGGAAGATAATCTCACCCACCATCTCAAATCATGTCTATTTATTCATAGGCAATATCTGATATGCAATCACCAAGAAGCAGATATGCAGCAATGTACTATGTAAGACTTGAGAAAGAATAAAGATAAACCATTGATAGTTGTGTCTCAGTCAGCTCTGGCTGCCATAATCCAATACCACAGACCAGGGGCTTAAACAACAGACATTTATTTCTCCCAGTTCTGGAGGGTGGACGTCCAAGATTAAGGTTCTGGCTGATTCAGTTGCTGATGAGAGCCCTCTTCCTGGCTTATAGATGGCCACCTTCCAACTGTGCCCTCACATGCTGGAGAGGAAGAGGGGGAGAGAGAGGGTGTGAGCTCTTTGTTGTCTTTGGTGTCTTAAAAGGACATGAATCCTACTGGGTCAGGGACCCACCTGTATAACCTTATTTAGCCTAGATTAATAAAGGGCCTCTGTCCAAATACAGTCACATTAAGAACGGGGCTTCACAAAACATAAAATCTGGGGGGACACAAACATTCAGGCAATAACATATAGAGTAAGACCAATAGGAAATCAACATAATAGGATTATCGGTTGTGAATTTTAAAATGATTAAGATTAATATGTTTAAAAATAAAACTCAAGACAAAAGAACAAATGACCCAATTTAAAAATCAGCAAGAGATTCCCCTAGACATTTCTTTAAGGAAGATATATAAATGGTCAATAAGTACATGAAAAGATGTTCAACATCACTAATCATTAGGGAAATGGAAATAAAAACCACAAGGAGATACCACTGGATGCCCGTCAGCATGGCTGCTATTAAAAAAGCAAACAAACGACCAAAACGAAAACAAATGAATGGGTAAACAAAATGTGATCTATCCATATAAGGGAATATTATTTAGTCCTGAAAATGAAGGAAATTTTGATACAACCAATGAACCCTTAAGAATTTGCTAAGTGGAATAACTAGTCACAAAGTCACCAAAGAACAAGTACTATCTGGTGCCAATTATATGCAGTATTTAGAGCAATCAAATTCATGGAAATAGAAAGTAGATGGTTGGTGCCAGGGACTGGGGTGGGGGGTTGTTGTTTAGTGGATTTGGGGTTCCCATTTGGGATGGTGACAAACTCTGCAGGTAGATGCTGGTGGTGGTTGGGGAACAGTGTGAAAGTGCTTAATGCCACTGAATCGTCCACTTCAAAGGTGTTCAACCTGTAAATTTTACAGTATGTGCATTATACCACAATTAAAAATAAATAAAAATAAAAATAATAAAATTCTTTACAGGTAATTTCTGCAGAGAACTGAAAGTGACATAAAAGAATCATACTAAAAAACCCAGAGCTTAAAAAACACAATAATGGTAATTACAATGGTCAGTGGATTTAATAGCATATTAAAGACAGCTGGAGTAGAGCCACAAACATTTTAAGCCTGAAGCACAGAGAAAGAAAAGAAGTCAGAAAATAAGAAAATGAAATAGGACATTTAATCCAGCTCATTTGTACGTTGATGAAACTGATTCAAGTCTCCAAGCCACAGATTTGAAAACCTCTACAAACTCGAAACAGGGGAATAAAAAGGAAACCACCCAGGTTTATTCTCATAAAAAGTGCTGTAAACCAAACACAGAAAAAGTCTTACAAATACCCAGACCAAAAAAAGTCATTAACTTCAAAAGAAGAATATGGTACCTGACATCTGACATTTCAACAGCAGCAATAAAAGCCAGAAGACGATGGGATGACATTTCCAAGATGTTGACAAAAATTATGCCAACACAGAATTCTATCATAAGGGAACACCTTCTTCACAAATGAAGGCAAACTAAAGGTGTTTGGGGGCAAGCACCAGCTAAGACAATTGTTTATGAGCAGGCTCACATTGTTTATGAGCAGACATTTGTGGATAATCTTCAAATAGGAAGAAAATGATCCAGCATGGAAGGAAGGTGACAATTATCAACAGAAAGAGTCAATAAGTAGGCAAATCTAAACAAATACTGATTGTACGAAATAGTAAAATAATACCTTGTGAGACTGAAACTATATAGAAAAATCTAAATACATACAAAATTTCACAGACTAGTTTTGCTAACCTTCACACTAGTCTCGAGTTAGTCAAGTTTCTAAAAGACCAGGTAAAAGAGTAGAAAATAAAAATAGAAAACATTTGGATAATTCAATTTAAAAAGACAAAGTGAAATTGAATACTCAGATAGGAGAGGTAACTGGAATAACTATTAAAATTAAGACAGGGACTGGAAGTTGGTTATAGGACAAAACACAACTGCTTAGGAGATACACAGCATTAGCTACAGAAACAAAAAGTTGAAAATATTAGTATGGAAAAAGTTATACCATGCCATAACTCTCCAAAAAAAATATGTAATTTTATTAATATCAGACAAAGTCGACTTCCTTAAGAAAAGATGCAGGATGGGAGGTAGAGAGGAAAATATTTTAAGGTAAAATTTCAATTTCCCAAGTAAAAGTTTTGCCCCTTTAAAAATAGTTCTACTATCTCCATTAAAATCTGTCTATAATAGACTAATCTACAAGTGGTACCTAGTGGTACATAAAGGGCTAATAGTACAAAGACACAAAATTCAGAAAGGATATCAAATGTTTGAACAACATGATGAACTAATGTTATCTCACCGAACATGAAAAACACTGCACCTAACAACTCCCAAGTACACATTTTTCTCAAAGACACAAGAAATATTTACCAAAACCGACCATAGGCTGAGGCACATAGTAGGTCTCAACAATTACCAAATGACTCACTTCAAACAGACAACAGTTTCTATCTGCAGGGGAATTAAACTGTATAATGATCATAAACACATTTTTTTAGAGGGGGCAAGAGGGGCAGAGAGAGAGAGAATCTCAAGCAGACTGCCCGCTGAATGCAGAACCCAACTTGGGGCTTGATCCCACACCCTTGAGATCATGATCTGAGCCAAAATCAGGAGTTGGGCACCTAACCAACTGAGCCACCCAGGCTCCCCTAAACACATTTTAAATTTCACATGTATTTGAAGATTAAGCAGTACATTTTCTGGATAACTCAGGGGTCAAAGTTTAAGTCACTGTGTACCAGAGAGTGGTTATAAATCACATCAGAGTCTATTTTGAACTAAATGAAAGTTAAAAAAAAATATGACATCGATGCCACTCAATCTGAGATTTAGAGAAAATTAAATCTTTAAGTACATATATTAAAAGAGATGAGCTTATAAACAGGTATGTAAGTATTGACCTCAAGAAGCTATAAAGAGCACAGCAAATTAAACCCAATGTAATTACTCTACTTATGGAAGAAACAAACTCAAATTTTCATCCAAATAATGCAAAAAAAAAATTATGAAAATGAAACACTAATTTGTGATAAAAAATCTATTAGCAAATCAGGTAATGAAAAAGAAGGTCTTTGCTATGATAGATTATCTAGAAAAAAAGAAAAAAAGCTCAGCTCCCATAATAGTTAACAGTGAGAGCCCAACAAATTCCCTCTGAGATTAGAAACAGGACAAAGATGGATTGAATTGATTCACCAATTCAAGAAATCATTGTTCTAGAGGTCCTAGTCAGTGAAACAAGGCACGGAGAAGATAACAAACAAATATAGATTATAAAGGATTAAAGAAAACCAACATTAATCATAGATGTCATGTTTGTTGTTGGAGAAAATCCAAGTGTACCTCCCAAGGAGCAATTAGAATTACACAAGTTAGCAATAATACTGAACATAAATTGTATATATTCAAAAAAGGAATTTTATTTTATAAATGCCAGCATGAAACAATTTAATGACGATTTTTGGAAAGTAAAATTTAAAAAAACAATAAAAACTACCATTTCCAATGACGCCCAAAGCCACAGGGCTTATGAATAAATCTAATAAAAGACATGCAAGAATCTACTGAAACTCAAATGGTTAAGACAAATGAAGACATACTTTAAAGAAAAGACTAATAACACATGCACATATTTTGAAAGGCTTTAAATTGTAAAACGGCATCTAACAAAATTCTGCGTGGATTTAATGAAATCTCAATCAATATCCAAGGCAGTTTTTTTTTTTTTTTTATTCCCAGTGTGGTAAGTGATGGACGTACTTAGCATATATATGGGAATTTAAAAGGCCAATATATCGAAGAAAAATTTTAAGAAAAATACGGTGGAGGAATTTAAGTTACCAGGTATCAAGACATTTTAAAGCCACATTCATGAAGACAGTGTGACGTTAGTATGAGGATAACCAGCTAGACCAACAGGAAACATGTAATACCAAATATAATTAGATAGCTAACTAAACAAATAAATCACTAACATTTGACTTAAGACAATGCCTAGACCCAATACAGTAGGAAAAAGGGGGTTCTTTTCAATAATTTGGGCTTGGCTAATTAAGAAACCCATATAGAAAAAGAAGAATCTTCACCACCATCTTACAACATACTCCCAAACTAATTCCAAATGAATTGTTGAGAAAACCGTGAAAGATAAACATGACACTTTTTCGGTAAATGTCAAGATAGTGAATAAATACGGCTCTGCCGTCCCTAAGATCTCTGTGGCAACTGCTCACCTACACCTTTGTAGGAAGAAGACAGCTGTGTTTAGGATGGGCATGGCTGGATGTGGCCTTGTAGGCAACAGTTAAGGAGAATGGATTCATGACCAAATTGTAAAGAAAGATTTGTTGAATACAATGCAAAAAATTTAGCCTTAAGGGAAAAGAGGTAAAGTATTGATTACATTTAAATTAAGAATTTCTCTGCATCAAACTATGTCATCAAGAGAAAAAAAAATTGCAAGTCACTGGCTGGGAGAAACAACTGGAACATAGTTTCCTGCCCCTGGGAGCACACATGGAAATCACTCTGGGAAGTAGTTTATCATTGTCTATGGAAGATGAACGTTGGTGGTTTTATTGCTATTTCTAGGTACATCCTTGTAGGGTGTATGTTTATATACACAGGCACAAAAATGCGTGTATACATTCAGAACAACACTATCTTTATTAGTGACATCCCTGCAACAACCTAAAATCCTCCCCATACAGAATAAACAAAGGGAAACTGTGGAATATTATGTTGAACTGAAAAGGAGCAGATAATGCCATATGAACGTGGAAGAATGAAATATGGACATACTGATGCTGAGCAAAGGAAACAACAAACAGAAAATATACCTGGTGTGTTTTTAAAACAGTCCAAATCAGCAAATTTTGGGAACAGGTGTAATGATTGGGAGAGAAAATTGGGGGTGTCTGGTAGACTATTTATTTATTTATTTTATTTTTTTTATTTTTTTATTTTTTTTATTTTTTTTTTTTTAAGATTTTATTTATTTATTTGAGACAGAGAGAATGAGAGAGACAGAGAGCACATGAGAGGGGGGAGGGTCAGAGGGAGAAGCAGGCTCCCTGCCGAGCAGGGAGCCCGATGCGGGACTCGATCCAGGGACTCCAGGATCATGACCTGAGCCGAAGGCAGTCGCTTAACCAACTGAGCCACCCAGGCGCCCTATTTTATTTTTTTTAAAAGATTTTATTTATTTATTCATGAGAGATAGAGAGAGAGAGGCAGAGGCAGAGGGAGAAGCAGGCTCCCCGCGGAGCAGGGAGCCCGATGCGGGACTCGATCCCAGGACTCTGGGATCATGACCTGAGCTGAAGGCAGATGCTTAACCGACTGAGCCACCCAGGCGTCCCTGGTAGACTATTTATTGACCTGCATGATGTTTTCACCCTATAATGGTTCATCTAGCTGTATACCTTGATTTATGTACTTTCCTGTATTTATGTTAAATGGCATTTTATTTTTTTTAAGAGGAATGAATATGTATTATTTTTTCCAGTATTCCTTAGGGTTAAACTATCCAACTATTTTAGCTCTGGGACTATATTTACAATGCTCAGAGCACGATCTCTAGAGCCAGAATTTCCAGGTTCAAGTCCTGAATGGCTTTGCACTAACCACGTGACCTTGGGCAAGGTCATTGATATTTTTGTGCTTCAGATTCCTCAGCTGAAATGAAAAAGCTAATGTCATGATTGCTGTTGAGAATTGCATGCGATAACGTGTGGACACCACATAGAGCAGGGCACAGAGTAAGCACTAAACTTTAGTATTTTTCTGCATTTCAATTTACATTTTATTCTTATCAGATTTAAATCTTGAGCGTATTTAAGTGTTGTTGATTTTCGTGACCTTTCCATTACAGGAACTTTAGCCAGCAGTCATTGTCTAAATGTGGTAATTATTGAAACATTGACAATAAAAAATAATTGATACCAGCTTGCTATTTCATAATTTGTAATACTGGCAAAGTGTATTTGCATAAAAATGTGTATTTTAATGTTCAATTATTGATCTATAAATCCCTAGCATAAAAGAGAGTCAAAAATAAGCTAATGTTCTTTTTTTTTTTTTTTTGGTATGATTTTGTGTGGTGGTGGTAATGGATTCTGTTCAGCGAGCAGCACTCGGGGGCAGTGAGGTTTCAAGAAGCATGTTGGCCTCCTAGGAAGTTCTGTGTCCAACAAACGAGCCACCGGCTCTAGTGAGCAGACAATTTTGCCCAGCAACTTGCACAATCTTCCCTTGGGTCACCCTGATCCCATTCAAGGAATCTAGGAGAATATTCTGCCCCTTTTTCTTGGATAAATTCAGTTTTATTTAACACACAAAAAAATATTTCACTTCCTTTTGCCACTGGTGAAAACCCAACGAAGAATCAACTGTGTTGGTGAACTAACTATATTCGTCGTCAAGTTACAAGGATAATGAGGCAGTTAAGCAAGCAATTTAGATTCTAGGAACCAAAATGGATTTGCTACGATATGCCAGCTGACCATTCGACCTAGTTTGTGTGGCGTGTGCACGACATTCTCTTCAGAGTATTTTTTGTCAACCCACAGCAGAAGCAAACAAAGCAGCCAACTATCGACAAATCGATAGCAGGGAACACGTGTTTTCTGGCAAAAATGGAGATGGCAAGGATGGTGTGAAGAATGACGTGTGTCTACGAGACCGGACCAATCTGGGCACCCAACTCGGGCTTGGAAAATCAGTGCAAAGCAGAGATGCAAGGGTGAAAATAGGAAAAGCAAATGTTTTGTACTTCACCATTTTACCTAGGATCGGCTGTGGCTTTGTGCCGAAGGCTTTTTAGAAAGATATGAAGCATTAAAATTACTAATTATAAGCACACTTTACACCATTCCGTGAGGCCTTTATGATTACGGAAAAGCAGCACACTTTCTAATTGCTGCTAAGCGACCTGTGGTGTCTAATATTGTATTAAACCATGGTACCAGCATCTTAGTTACTTATGCAAAAACCACATCTGCAATTGATAGAAATATTTATCAGTGTGTTCACTAAAATGAAAAAGCACTGAAGCAAGTAATAACATTTAAAACAAATAGGAAAGTCCAAATGAAAATGAAGCATTTGAATAATTACACAGTGTGTAGTCCGGAATAAATGATATCAAAATCCACTTGTGTTTCAAATCAACAACACTGAAATGTGACAGAATCTTGATGATACTGTATGACAAAAATTTAATCCATAAAAATATACTTGTAAAACATTTCAAGACAATGGGAAATTTGCAATTTTTCTTTAGTGGAGAGCAATTGGATGCTGGGAAGCATAATTTTTTTCATAGTTTATTATCCCATGTAACTCATATGGTCTAGATTAAGATTCTGGTGTTTTAAAGACTGTAGGGAGTTAGTGTAAGTTTGCATTTATTTCAGAGGATCCTGAAGTCGGAGGCACAAGCAGATGATCTGTGAATCCGTCGTCTTGTCCAAGTGTGAGTGTGCCCCACCAGGCGTGGATGTTCTTCCTGGTTGTTGCTTCTAAAACATTTGTAATCACCTCAGGTTAGTGATTTCCAGCATCCCGACCCCATCCCTTCGTCCTCAGTGAGCTCATCATCACGAAATTGCAGGAGGCTTCCTCATGTCTTTTCAGCCAGTGGTTAGATTCACGGCAAAGGGGAAGATGGAAAATCACAGGTCCTGCCGATGTCTAGTGCAGAAAATGAGCTTTCCAGGGGGTCTGAATATTCATGGTGATTGGACATCAACTTCCAGGCTCCCATTTATGTCCTCAAAGAAAGTTTTCTGATTTCAGAACTTCAGGGCAAACCTTCATATTGTTCTGGCAGAGTCTGAGTGTGAGTGGCAGGTTTCAGGAAGGCCAGCTGGACCAGACTGGCGGCTTTGCAGAGGCTGGACCTGCAGGGAAGTGACAGGCTGTCCAGGAGCGTCTGTAGGAGCAGAGAAAGCTGCTTAAGCTCTGAGTGACCTGGCAGCAGGCAACGGCAGAGCGTGGACAGGCCTGTGACCGGCTTCAGGACACCTTCGTGCCTGGGTTTTTTCTGGCTTTACTGAGGTTTAATTGACAAAGAGAAACTGTCTTTGTTTAAGGTATACAAGGTGCTATTTGATATGCATATACATTGTGAAATGATCACCACAATTTAGCTAATGAACCCATGCATCCCCTCACATAGTTACTGTTCTGCTGTGTGTGTGGAGAATACATAAGGTCTACTGTCCTAGCAGATTTCAAGTATACAATGTAGCACGTTCACTGTTGTCACCATGCTGTGCATTATACCCCCAGAACTTACTCCTCTTGTAACTAGAAGCGTGTACCCTTTGACCAACATCTCCCCATCTCCCCACCCCCCATTCCCTGGCAACCACCATTATTCTCTGTTCCCAAGAATTCAGCTTTTTTAGATTCCACATTTAAGTGAAACAGTGAAACAGTATGGTATTTGTCTTGCCCTGCCTGACTTATTTCCCTTAGCATAATACCTTCGAGGTCGAGCCATGTTGTCACAAATGGCAGGGTTCTTTTTCTACATATACTCCACAGTATACATGCACCGCTCCTTTCTCTGATCGCCTATCGATGGACATTTATGTTTCCATATCCCGGCTGGTGGGAGTAATGTTACAGTGAACAGGGGAGTGCAGGGATCTCTTTGAGATCCTGATTTCAATTCTTTGGGGTCTACACCCAGAAGCAGGATTGATGGATCATATGGCAGTTCTATTTTCAGTTTTGTTGAGGAGCCCCAAACTGTTTTGCACATCGGCTGCACCATCTCACGTTCGTCCCGACAGTACACGAGGTCCCCTTCCCTCCACAGCCTTGCCAACACGTGTCATTCCCTGTAGTTTTGCTACGAGGCTTTCTAGCAGGTATGCGGTGACATCTCATTGTGGTTGTCATTCACACTTCCCTGAGGGTGGGTGATGCTGAGCACCTGTTCAGGTGCCTGTGGGGGAGGGCTGTAGGTCTTATCACCGGCGCTTGGTGGTGATTTTCCCATCACACAGACTTCTCCTCACACTGCTGGTGCTTCATGACATCAAGCTCTCTTATGATGGCGACAGTCCTCAAGTTGACAGACCATTCCTTGCACTTGTGTGTGTAAGTTATTCGCACTTGTCGGCGGACGCCATTGAGCCCCCATGGAAGTTGGTGGCGTCTCCTGGACACACAGCTGGGTTCTGATGACAAAGATTCCAGAATCCACGTCCTTAGGAGAGAAGCCTCCTGCCCTTTGAGTTGTGAGGTAATAGATGAGAAGAAGAAAAGGCAGCATGCTGGAGAAGGCAGCCCATCAGTGGGAAACGTGTGTGAAGTAGTCTGCTAGGGCTGCCGCCACCGAGTACCGCAAAGTGGGTGAATTGAAACAATGGAAATGTATGGTCTCCCAGCTCTGGACTCTAGAGACTCAGATCGAGGTGTCTTCAGGGTTGGTTTCTTCAGCCAACGCTGTTCCAGGCCTCTCTCCTGGCGTCTGGTGGTGGCTGCAATCGTGGGCCTTCCTTGGCTTATAGATGCTCCTGTCAGGTAGCCCATCTTCAGTGTCTCCATCTCTTTGTCCACAGTTCCTTCTTTAGAAGGACGCCAGGCATACTGGAGGAAGATCCACCCTCATGATCTCATCTTAACTTGGTACCTCTATAAAGACCCCATTTCCAAGTAAGGTTGCGTTCCGAGGTACTGAGGGTGAAGACTCCAGCATAACTTTTTTTTTAGGGATCTATTTCAAATCATAACAGTATCTCTTCCAACACGATCCCCTAAAAAACTGGTGTTCAATACCTAATTTCAAGCAGTCTTAACTGCAGCAGTGCCAGCACTGACCGCGTAGAAATAGCTTGGATGTGCACAGAGACGCGGGATGTGCACACACACGGTAAACCCCGGGAAGCTTGGAGGCGCTCCCCTGTAATTTATTTTACTTCTCAGCTCTCTTGTGCTCAGCCCCCTCCTTGCTCAGGCTGCTACTGCTTTGTTCCGCACGGACGCCCTCCACCCCTCGGTGCTGGTGGGCTGGATGCTTCCCGAAAACAGCAGCCTGGCTCCCAGCCACACTGTGGCCTTGGCCTCCGCGCCTTCCAGTTCCTCCTCAGACAGGACAGAGGAGAAGCATCAATGGGAAAAACCACGTCTGAGGGCTCAAATGGTCCTTCTTACTCAGCGAGAAGGAACTGGTCGAGAAAAGGGTGGAAGGATTTAAATTTCCAGACTTGGAAATTATTTAAAATGGGAGGAGACCACATGCATTCTTGTCGTGTAAGAGCAGAAGTGATTTTTTTTCTAAATCCTGAAGATGGTCATTCAGTCAGCAGAATCCAGGGGCCTCCAGTGGTCAAATCTATGCAGAAATATTATATTTTTTACACAACTCTGCTAGACAGTTTTGGGAATAGAGTAAAAAGTTTGACGTACATATGAGCCCGCATGGAGCTTCGATTCTAGTTGGTAATTGCACGTAAAATATTAGTAAACTCCCGGGCACCTGGGTGGCTCAGTTGGTTAAGTGACTACCTTCAGCTCAGGTCATGATCCTGGAGTCCCGGGATCGAGTCCCGCATCTGGCTCCCTGCTTGGTAGGGAGTCTGCTTCTCCCTCTGACCCTCCCCCCTCTCATGCTCTCTGTCTCTCACTCTCTCTCTCTCAAATAAATAAATAAAATCTTAAAAAAAAAATATTGGTAAACTCCCAAATATGAATTTAAATGCCAATTGGTATTACACAGCCAAAAACATGCAGAAATGAAGACAGGAGGGGTCTAACTTCAGGGATTTAAGACCTCTGTATTTCGGTTTTTATCTGCCCAGAGCTGGAAATAGCACAGAATGTATTCTCTAATTAACTGGTACTTTGGATTTTTTTCTCTTAACATGCTAGGAAGGCATTAACATGCCGGGAAGGATTATCCGCCAGTTGCACCCTACACTGATATAATTTTCAGTGGTAGGAAACAGGTATGTACTCTAGCAGCCAATAGACTAGGCATTTTACAAGCTCTGTCTTTTATTGGGCTGTGAGACCCGAAGCAATTAGCTTTGCAGATTTCATCTCCAGTGCGATTAATGCTGAATTCACACTTTCAGAGGTAAGATGCATGGGACTTCTCAGATTAAAACATACCCACTCCCAGCTCATGTCACAGATCCTGAATCTCAGATTTGCTTCAGTGTTTGACGTCGGTGATATGCTGGGGTAATGGATAGACAAACTAGCTGTTATTTTCCATTGGAAAGTCCTCTGCTAAAATTTAGCTAGACCATTCTGAAGTGTTTATCCTCTGGTCTACAATTTTAAAATCTCACTAAGGTTAATAATCACTTTTTCTGCATTTCCAATGCCTAAATATTTCTAAAAGCTAAAAGTTTTCACTTTTTGCAAGTTGGAGTCCAAACATTTTTATTTTTTTAAAATATTTTATTTATTTATTTGAGAGAGAGAGAGAGACAGCGAGCACAAGCAGGTGGGGTGGAGAGGCAGAGGGAGAAGCAGACTCCCTGATGAGCAGGGAGCCTGATGTAGGACTCGATCCCAGGACCCTGAGATCATGACCTGAGCCGAAGGCAGATGCTTAACCTACCTGGCCATGCAGATGGCCCCTAATCCAAACATTTTTAGAGACAAAACTAAACCTGACCTGACATGAGACTATTTGTAGTCATTTTTTCTTTAATCTTACTTTTGGTAAGATGTATTTCATTATATTTCATTCGTGTATTTCATTGCTGGTATATAATGTGTTTGGTTATGTGATGCTGCTCTATGCTTTACCTGAAATACGGTCAATGCACATTATTATCTTTCTAAAATTCTGATGGCTCTGAATGCCAAAATATATATGGCCTGAAAACTTGTAGATAGTAGATTCTGAAACACTAAAACTGTCTTGTATTATATTTCTTAAAGTAACACACTTTAGCAGAGATGAAACTGGTAAATTATAATAACAAAGAAAAAAAAAACAAGCAAAAACCACCTGAGTATGGTCAGATACTGACCCAGCAGAGCTTAAAGAGCTTGGAGAACTGTGGGAAAAATCTTTGCAATGTTTCCGCTTATGTATCTTAAGAGCCTGTCCACCCTTCAACCTCTACCATCTTGTGAAAGTGAGCTATCGTCCTCACTGAAGTAAACGCTCCCTGAGGATGAATGCCCACATGACATAGTAATAGAAACTTGTTTGGATGGGCACCTGGGTAGCTCAGTCATTAAGCATCTGCCTTCAGCTCAGGTCATGATCTCAGGGTCCTGGGATCGAGCCCCGCATTGGGCTCTCTGCTTGGTGGGGAGCCTGCTTCTCCCTCTCCCACTCCCCCTGCTTGTATTCTCGCTCTCGCTGTGTCTCTCTCTGTCAAATAAATAAAAATAAAATCTTTTTTTAAAAAGTGTACTAATTTTATACTATTTAATATCAAAGGTTGGCATCAAAAGAATGTATTTTTAAAGAAAAGTAACAATTTAAAAGAAAATACTATTCAATCCTGGTGTCTCTAATCAAATTACAGAGTATTGGGGAGCCTGGGTGACTCAGTCCTTAAGCGTCTGCCTTCGGCTCAGGTCATGATCCCAGGGTCCTGGGATCGAGCCCTGCATCGGGCTCCCTGCTCAGCCAGGAGCCTGCTTCTCCCTCTCCCACTCCCGCTGCTTGTGTTCCCGCTCTAGCTGTCTCTTTCTCTGTGTCAAATAAATAAATAAATCTTTAAAAAAAACAAATTACAGAATATTAGTAAATTCCAAAGCAATGCTAAGTAAGAATTTTGCAAGATGTCTTTATATTTTTTAAAAAAGCAATGAGATGTGATAACCATATTGAAAATATGAATTTTAAATAATATGGTTGAAATCTTGAAACCATAGATTAGCAATATCAAAATACTGATATAAAGCTTTATATTTTATACATACTCAAAATGATTTAAAGAGAATGGTTTATATTTATATACCATATATATTAATTCTATCCTTAATAGTTTAGGAGAAACATGAGTATAATACTTTGTCCAAGACAATGGAAATGTTTAAATTTTAAAACTCTGAGCTCCATTAATTGCTCTCATGTTCTTTGTTTAGACAGACAGAGGCTCAAGTGCCTGAACTGACCAGGCTGTGGGCAATCATCAATGAAAACCCAAGGTAAGTGCCAAAATATTTGCATATTTTAGTCATCGTGAAAAGGTTATATAATTTAACAAACGCTTTTTATGCAGAATACATAAAGACAAGCCAATTGAAAAAATGGATAATGACTTGAATATACAGTTCATAAAAGGAGTATTAAAATGGCCTATAAATATATGAAAAGGTATTTAGTTACATCAATCACCAGAGAAGTGTAAATTATAACCATGATAAGGTGTATCTGTACACACACCAGAAAGGCTAAAGTAAAATGAAGTGCTAAGGAGAGTACAGGGCAGTCAGAACGCTAATACACCACTGGAGGGAGTGTGATTTGGATTAACCAGTCTGTTTGACAGTATCTAATAGAGCTTCACTTACATGCCTGATATCCCAGCCAACCAAAGACGTGTATAAGGATGCTCGTGACCTTGCTACACACAATAGCTCCAAACTGGAAACTACCTTAGAGACCATCAGTAGAATGGATAAATGAGCCATGCCATATTCACACCAGAATGGAACATGAGACAGTATTGAGAACAAAAAACTTATGTAATCACAAAATCTCATATGAATCGAACAAAATACTGAGAAAAGTTAAACATTTAAAAAAGGAATACTGTATGCTTCCATTCACGAAAAGTTTGAAGCAAACACAATAATGTATGAGGTTAGAAATTAAGAGACTGGCAAGTCTTGGCAGAGTTGGTAACTGGATGGAACCAAAATGGTTTCTTCTAGAACACTGGCATGCTCTGTACCTCTGCCCGGGGTATGGTTATGCTGACATGTTCATTTTAGGAGTATTTATCAAGCTACCTACCTATGATATGTGCATTTTCCCATATGTATTTAATACTCCCTGTGGAATAAACTACCTTCAAAACAACTGAATCATTTGTTAAGTATCATCTGAAAGCCAAGGAACATTTCCCACTTAATAATAATAATGTAGCCAAATGACTATTTCCAACATGATTTCTCCTGGAAAAGGGGAGTCTCTGTCCCCTTTAACACAGGAAAAAAAGCACCTTCTCCTCCCTTTTCCATATGAGGACAAATACATGCTCTGACCAACTAAGCTTTTGTAGTTCTAGAGGAAAATGTTAAAATGCATTAAGATTGTTTTTAGTTCACTTAATTTCCAGAAAGTCTATCTTAGAAGTTATTACACAGATTGGTGATACCATCACAACAACTTTGCCACAAAGTCAGCAAAAACCCCATTCTGCAACTTAATGCAACTTTCCCATGAATGCTGATGACAAAGAGCCTTACCAACCAATCCTTTTCTTCCAGTACAGAGGACACAGTTCTTTCTTCCTGCTCCTTCTTCTTAAAGACTCAAGTGGTTCACCATATAAGTCCCCCAGCTCTGTTTGAGAGTTTACCTCCCTGGTCACGAGTTTTATGCGTGTCTGTCTATCCTTTGCTTGACTTTGTTGTGTTAATCCAGCATGTAAATCCTCACCAGCACCCTGATCAACGTGACCATTTCTCCAAGACAACACTGCCTCTCTCACTTTAAAGACTTGTTCGCTCTAGTTCTTAATTTGCCCAGTTCAGTCAGGTACTCAAAGCCTGAACTGTGAAAACAAAGTAACAATATGGTGACTAATTACGCTTGTCCAGTCTGCAGTAATGAGTTGTGAAGGGCATTTACTTAACATGCCCCCTCTGAAGCATTAGAACATGATTGCAAATGGCACGTGTGACATCCAGCGGTCTTTTTTTTTTTTTTTTTTTTCAAAATGTTTGCAAGTTAAACTGGGAAGTGGGAACATGGAGGCAAAGTGACAGCTCCCATCACTTAATGAGATGTTTATTAAGAAACCAGGACTGATGATAAGCTGCAAATTAGCCATAATATAAGTAATCAGCAGAGATGTCACATTGGTAGAGGAAAAATGATAAACAGCCAAATGCTCATCCCTGTGCTCATCAAAAAGTACCTGCAGTTCATTACAGACGGTAATTTGCTGGAATCCCAAGATGTAGATAGAGGAAGTAAGTGTTTTTCCTAAAGTGCATTCATCAGTGCTAGTCTGTGGTTTCAATGCAGGATTTCATAGATTCCTCAAATCACACCTTTGAGGTTTACAATTTTGCCTCAGTACTATCAGTGTGAGTTATAAAGTATCAGTAGACATGGAGACTTCAGGATGTGTCAATAAAATTTAAAGAAATAATATTCTAGGAAAATAATTCAATAATATAAATATTTCCAAGTACTCCCAGTGGGTACATAAACATAGTACTATAGAAAAATTGTACTATGGAAAAATTGGCTGAAAGTACAGATAATTGCCGTATTACCCGTCCCTACGGTTTCTCCCAGTACTATCATTTCGCATTGGTGTGGTTCATTTGTTCCGATTGCTGAACCAATACCGGCCCATTATTATTCAAAGTAAATAGTTGACCAAGAAGCAAAAAACAATGAAATGGTGTAAAGATGGTCTTTTCCACAAATGGCCCAAATTGGAAAAGAAATCACTAATTGCAATTATAATGGATTTCTAGACTATGTATACGCCCCAAAGAAGGCTATAGAAAGAAGAGACTTATAAAATGGGTCATTAAAATCCTTATTAAAGTACTCAAGATTAAGGTGTTCTGGAATGATGGAAAATGTCACAGGTAAGATTTCTTAATTTCCTAAAAACTTGATCAATATCTTTAAAACACTTGCTGGGGCCATCCCCAAATAGCTTCTACCTGGAAAAATCATGTAATCCATATCAGTCATGTTTCCAATTTGCTTGCATTATAGTTACCCAAAATAAGTATTTATCCTTTTTAGCCCTCCAACCTAACCACTTAGCACGGAGCCAGAAACACAGAAAGAAATTAATAAGTACATTGCTATTCCTGTGTTGGCATATTATGGGTACGGAGAAGGGACAGTGCTTTAGGAACCACCATAACCAGCTTTTTACCAAGTGAAATTTATGTTCCTAGAAAGCTATTTATGCAAGCTGAACACTCCCCTCTGTTCCAACCCACAGATATCAAATGAATATTAATTGACTCAAAGAATAGACAAAGGAAGGAAAGTGGGGAAAAAAGGAGGAAGGAACAAATACATAAACATTAACTGGGTGAAGTAATAACCACACAACAATATGCTGTCTCACAAGTAATTGCCAAATCCTGGTGATCACTGCAAAGAAACATCTGAAACCAGCTAGACATATTCAGTTCTTCTGTGTATGTTTTATAATCCCCCATCCCTAGCCAGTATTAAATTAACATCTACTATGTAATCCCCCAAAACAAAAATTTAAAAACTCTGTTTGAATTTAGTAAGTGCTCACTGATCAGTATTTTCTTCTTTGAGCCATCTGAGCAAAACCTCTCATGCCGGAAGTCCATCATTTCTTCTAGTGTTCTCAAATGACCAATACCAATGGGGAGGGAATTCTATAATAAACCAGAGAAGAAAAATATTTATGTGTTATGTATAATCTCAAACACTTACATGCAAATAACATCATATAATGTCATATATGATATAATATATCTTAAAAATAGTTTTTATCAGAACTCATACTGAAATCATTTTCAGACTGGTATCTTTCACTTAGTGATATGCATTTAAATTTCCCTCATGTTTTTTCATGGCTTGATAGCTCATTTTCTTTTTAGCCTTGAATAATATTCCATTGTCTGAGTGGACCATAGTTTATTTATCCATCTCCCCCTAAAGGACGTCTTGGTTGCTTCTAAGTCTTGGTGATTATGATTTTTTTTTTTTTTTGAAGTAGGCTCCATGCCCAGCATGGACCCCAATGCGAGGTTTGAGATCAAGACCTGAGGTGAGATCAAGAGTTGGACGTTTAACCGACTGAGCCATCCAGACACCCTTAAGTTTTCGCAATTATGAATAAAGCTGCTGCAGACACCCATGTGTGGGTTTTTGTGTGAACGTAAGTTTTCAGCTTCTTTGGGTATGGATTAAGGAGCATGATTGCTGGTTTATATCATGAGAGTTTTATAAGAAAACTCTACTTAAGACTTTTGTGAAAAACTGACAACTGTTTTCCAAAGTGGGTGCACCATTTTGCATTCCCACCAGCAAAGAATAAAGTCCCTGTTGCCCCGCATCCTCATCAGCATTTGAAGTTGTCAGTGCTCTGGATTTGTGTCCCTCTAATAATTGTGTAGTTGGAACTTATTGTTGTTTTAGATGGCATTTCCCTTATGACATAGAATGTGGAGCATCTTTATTTATTTGCCATGTGTACATCTTCTTTGGTGAGGTTTCTGTTGAGATCTTTTGCCTGTAATTTAACTGGGTTACTTGTTTCCTTATTGTTTGGTTTTAAGAGCTCTTTGTATATTTTGGATAAGAGTTCATTGTCAGTTATGTCCTTGCAAAGATTTTCTCCCAGCCTGTGGCTTGTCTTCTGCTTCTCTTAACAGTGTCTTTTGTGAGAAGTTTTTAATTTTAATGAAGTTCAGTTTAATAATTCTTTCTTTTCATGGATTGGTTTTGTATCTAAAAAAAGGCATTATTATAGCCAAATTTCTCTAGATTTCCTCCTATGTTTTCCCTAAAGAATGTTATGCTTTTGTGTTTGACATTCAGTTCTGTGATCCATTTTGAATTTATTGTGGTGAGGTGTGTCTAGATTCGTTTTTTGTTGTTGTTTTGTTTTGTTTTGTTTTGCGTGGTTACACATAGTTGTTCCAGGGCCATTTGTGGAAAAGACCATCTTTACACCATTTCATTGTTTTTTGCTTCTTGGTCAACTATTTACTTTGAATAATAATGGGCCAGTATTGGTTCAGCAATCGGAACAAATGAACCACACCAATGCGAAATGATAGTACTGGGAGAAACCGTAGGGACGGGTAATACGGCAATTATCTGTACTTTCAGCCAATTTTTCTATAATACTAAAACTGCTCTTGAAAAATCCTTAATTTTATTATTTTTTTTTTAAAGATTTTATTTATTTATTTGACAGAGAGAGACACAGCGAGAGAGGGAACACAAGCAGGGGGAGTGGGAGAGGGAGAAGCAGGCTTCCCGCGGAGCAGGGAGCCTGATTTGGGGCTCGATCCCAGGACCCTGGGATCATGACCTGAGCCGAAGGCAGACACTTAACGACTGAGCCACCTAGGCGCCCCTAAAAATCCTTAATTTTAATAAACTCTGACCACAACATTCACATTGCCATCTTCCCTAAGATCATTTAAATATGTAGAGTGAGAACCAGCATGGTTTGGAGGACAGAAGCAGCAGCAAGAACGAAGGCACGAGCTACATCACCTGACCAAATTTGTATCACATCTGGAACGTTATGAAGCTTGGGCTTTACCCATAAATCTTTTACATACACAACACCTTTTCCCCAAGGAAATAGCTAATAATCTGGAAAATAATCAGAAAAGATATGGCATTGCAATAATTCAGTGGCTCAGGACAGTTACGTTGAAATCAGCGCAGCCTCTGGTGCATCACGCCAGAAAGGCTTTATGGGGTAGGGAAGCCATCCAGCCAACTTCCTATGGTTTTTATCTACGCTATTCCTCTGTCTCACTCCTTGCTGTAACCCATGTAAAACACCGGCCCTCCACCACAGAAAATAAAATAGTAAATGGCACCTGATTCACTGAACTTAAAAGGTGTTACAGAGTTAATAAGCAAATTAATTTATCATCTTCAACCAGAAGAGTAATTAAACTCCAGGAGAAATCTGACTCATAATTGAAAATGAGTAATGAGCAAGCAGGATGTGAAGAAAAATAAACAAGTGTAGTCATTAAGAGAGGAAGTTAGTCTAACAAGGGGGCATAATGTTGAGTATTTGTCACCTACAGCTCAGAAACATCCTGCATCCATGGAGTGGGGACACTTCGAGGAAGGGGCCCAGGGTGGGACGTGGTTGAAGCTCTGTCAGGAGGGGCAAGGCCACTACAATGTGTAAGAGGCAGGTGTCCAGACCCACACTTAGCCCTTGACAACAATGCGAGCTCTCACCAAAAGCGTGTAGCCGCTACACCAACAAACGGTATCTAAGTTTCTGAACTTAATTACTTGTGACTAGTGACTTCAGCCTGGGAAAGTTTCCACCAAACTGACTGAGGATGACCTCATGAAAGGCCAATTTCATAAATTTGAGGTTGAATCAGGAGCTTTTAGAATTTTGTCCAGATTTTGCATATCCAAGGATAGAAAGATGTAATCTGAAAATGTCTGCCTTCTTTTCGTCAGTTCATGTCAATGGAGCAAGTTGGATATGGTGTATGTGCACAGCAATGTACAAGAATCTTGTAATTCTAAATAATGGCAATGAAATGGGAGACATAGTTGGAGTAATTAGAAAATAAAATTAAACACCAAAATGATAAGTAGATAAGTACTTGCCAGGTAGAGGGCAGATCAGGTCAACGAGGATTACTTGGTTAAGCTTCTTGGACAAGAGGTTGGTGTGAGAGATGCTTTGAGGGGTGGAGGCAGCCAAGGCACCACATAGGATGTATATTTTAAGAGGAGCAGGCGTATTTAAGTGGCCATGACAGCTGGTGGTTTGTGTGGGCAAGGCGGGTCTGGAGACAGGCAAGTGCACCTTACAGGTGCGAGAGACAAGGAGCAGGAAAAGGACATGAGGAAATGGGAATCCATCTTCCCTGGAACTGAAGTTAGAGACAATTCCACCTTAAATCCATTATTGTTTCTTTCCACATCTTCCCATAACTCCAGCAAGAACTTGTCTGTCTTAATTAACTGATCTCTGATTGTATTACGATCAGTTACCAAATTAGTTGAGAGATGGAGAAATGTCTGAAACATTATCCCATTTACTCTGTTGACCAGAGATACGAGAGTCTCTCATCCCGGGGTTTCTGCTCATCTGAAGCAAACCGTTGGCATCAGGGAACCGGCGGCATGATATTTCTTTCTGCAATTATGATTTTTTTTTTCTTGTTATTTTTTCTTTTTTTATTAAATTTTACTTAGTGAACATACAGTACAATATTGGTTCTTGGAGTAGAATTCAGTGATTCATCACTTACATACAACACCCAGTGCTTATCACAACAGGTGCCCTCTTTAATACCCATCACCCATCTAGCCCATCTCCCACTCACCTCCCTCCATCAGCCCTCACTTCGTTCTCTATCCTTAAGAGTTTCTTTTTTTTTTTTTATTCTTATGTTAATCCCCATACATTACATCATTAGTTTTAGATGAAGTGTTCCATGATTCATTGTGCATAACACCCAGTGCTCCATGCAGAACGTGCCCTCCTCAGTACCCACCACCAGGCTAACCCATCCTCCCACCCCCCTCCCCTCTAGAACCCTGTTTGTTTTTCAGAGTCCATCGTCTCTCATGGTTCGTCTACCCCTCCGATTTCCCCCGCTTCATTCTTCCCCTCCCGCTACCTTCTTCTTCTTTTTTTTTTTTCTTAACATATATTGCATTATTTGTTTCAGAGGTACAGATCTGAGATTCAACAGTCTTGCAAAATTCACAGCGCTTACCAGAGCACATACCCTCCCCAGTGTCTATCACCCAGTCACCCCATCCTTCCCACCCCACCCCCCACTCCAGCAACCCTCAGTTTGTTTCCTGAGATTAAGAATTCCTCATATCAGTGAGATCATATGATACATGTCTTTCTCTGTTTGACTTATTTCACTCAACATAATACCCTCCAGTTCCATCCACGTCGTTGCAAATGGCAAGATCTCATTCCTTTTGATGGCTGCATAATATTCCATTGTATATATATACCACATCTTCTTTATCCATTCATCTGTTGATGGACATCTTGGCTCTTTCCACAGTTTGGCTATTGTGGACATTGCTGCTATAAACATCGGGGTGCATGTACCCCTTCGGATCCCTACTTTTGTATCTTTGGGGTAAATACCCAATAGTGCAATTGCTGGATCATATGGTAGCTCTATTTTCAACTTTTTGAGGAACCTCCATACAGTTTTCCAGAGTGGCTGCACCAGCTTGCATTCCCACCAACAGTGTAGGAGGGTTCCCCTTTCTCCGCATCCCCGCCAACATCTGTCATTTCCTGACTTGTTAATTTTAGCCATTCTGACAGGTGTGAGGTGGTATCTCATTGAGGTTTTGATTTGGATTTCCCTGATGCCGAGCGATATTGAGCACTTTTTCATGTGTCTGTTGGCCATTTGGATGTCTTCTTTGGGAAAATGTCTGTTCATGTCTTCTGCCCATTTCTTGATTGGATTCTTTGTTCTTTGGGTGTTGAGTTTGATGAGTTCTTTATAGATTTTGGATACTAGCCCTTTATCTGATATGTCATTTGCAAATATCTTCTCCCATTCTGTTGGTTGTCTTTTGGTTTTGTTGACTGTTTCCTTTGCTTTGCAAAAGCTTTTTATCTTGATGAAGTCCCAATAGTTCATTTTTGCCCTTGCCTCCCTTGCCTTTGGCGATGTTTCTAGGAAGAAGTTGCTTCGGCTGAGGTCAAAGAGGTTGCTGCCTGTGTTCTCCTTTAGGATTTTGATGGACTCCTGTCTCACATTGAGGTCTTTCAACCATTTGGAGTCTATTTTTGTGTGTGGTGTAAGGAAATGGTCCAGTTTCATTCTTCTGCATGTGGCTATCCAATTTTCCCAACACCATTTGTTGAAGAGACTGTCTTTGCTCCATTGGACATTCTTTCCTGCTTTGTCAATTATGATTTTGAGACTCAGCAAAGGGACTAATCCTCTTTATCCCATGATAACTTGGACCTGCTTATACACAGGCTCTCCTTTTCCAGTCTTTTGTGTGGAACTTGGCACTGCTTTGAAAAGTTATTACATTATTCACTTTATTTTTTTTTAAGATTTTATTATTTGACAGAGAGAGACACAGTGAGAGAGGGAACACAACAGGGGGAGTGGGAGAGGGAGAAGCAGGCTTCCCGCTGAGCAGGGAGCCTGATATGGACTCCCAGGACCCCAGGATCATGACCTGAGCCGAAGGCAGACGCTTAATGACTGAGCCACCCCGGCACCCCCACTTTAATTTTTTTTATTTGCCACCCACTACCCTATGCTTTTTTGAAAACGTAGATTTTAAATAAACTTTTTCTTTTGGAATTGCTTGGGTTGTACAGAAAATTGCAATGATACTATGAATCTCCCTATCACCCATACCTATTTTCCCATTGTAGGATGTTACTAATATCTTACATCAGCATGGCACACTTCTCACGGATAATGAAATAATATTGAATGTTATTACCAACTAAGTCCGTATTCTATTCAGATTTCCCTGGTGTTTACCTTATGTCCTATTTCGGTTCAGGAGCCCATCCAGAATGCCACATTACATTTAGCCACCTTGTCTTCTTAGGCTCCTCTTGGCTTCAACCTTGTAAATACTGAAAAGTACTAAGATACTGTATGGAGTGCATGCCTGTTGGGATTTATCCCACATTTTCTCCTGAGGAGACTGAAGTTAGAGGCTTTGGAACGCAAGAGAACAGAGGCGAACTGCCAAGTTCATCACATCCCATCAAGAGGTCTATCCTGTCAACACCAACATCACTGTTGACATCACTCACCCTTGCTCATCTGACCAAGGCTGTGTCTGGCAGCTTCCTCTGTGGTAAAGTTACTCCCTCGCCCCCTTTCATACCACAGGGACGTCAGGAGGGCAGCATCGTCAGCCCATACTCAGTGAGTGGGGATCATGCTCCATCTCCCAGAGAGTGGATTATTTACAGAAATGCTTTAGCATTCCTCTACACCAGACCTCTGTTTAGTCTGCGCTGTTTCTTTATTCAATGATTTATTTCTATCAATATGGGCACACGGGTGTCTATTTTGTGTTTTGCAATGTAAGCCAATGCTACTTTATCCACTTTGTGCTTCCATTATACCAGCTTCAGCCACTGAGAGTTTATTCAGTCTGCTCCTGTGGTCTTTCGAGAATTCATGGACATTGCTTTTTTAATTTAGGTTTGTTTTGTTTTCCACTTTCTCACTTTCTGCCTCTACTTGTTTTCCACTTTCTCACTTTCTGCCTCTACAAGAGACACCAGGCTCATCTTCTATATGAAATAATGATATTATTATGAAGGCCCAGAGTTTGTTCAGGTTTTCTTTGTTTTCACAGGCTGTCCTTTTTTCTGACCCCCTGGCACACCGTGTGCATGTGTCAGACTGCAGTCGTGCTGTGCATTTCCTTTTACTTTCCTCTAAATACTCTGCTCACCCAAGGTTAGACCTGCACTGACACCACGCGCCATCATCACTTGGTGAGGTCGATTCACACACCTGTATTACAATTATGTAATTTTGTCACTGTCGGTATTCATTCCTGGAGTTCCCCAACCTCCTAGAAGATTATTCTTAATTTACATATGTTAACGTTCCCTCTCTGTGCTATGAAGTTCTAGGAGTCTGATAAATGCATAATGCCATGCATCCACCACTGCAGTGTGACACAGAATTTTTTGACGGTCCCCCAAAACCCCGTGCTTCACCTTCCCATTCCACCAAATGACTGGCCTCACTGACCTTTTGCCATGTTTGTATTTTTGCCTGTCTTATACTGCCATGTATTTGGTACCGTACACCATACAGCTTTTCCACACTGGCCTTTTTCAGCAATACGCATTTCAGTTTCCTCTCTGTCTGTGCCTTCATAACTCCTTTATTTTTATTACTGAATAATATCCCAATATATAGATATGTCACAATTTGTTTATCCAATCACCTATAAAAAGCATCTTGGTTATTTCCAGTTTTCAGTGTTCATGAGAAAAGTGCTTATGAGCAGCTTTTTTTGTGTGGGCGTACATTTTCAGATCAGTTGGATAAATACCAAGAAGTGCTAAAGAATTGTGCATTGGGACTATGCTTAGTTTTATAAAAAACCACCATATTGTCTTCCAAAGTTGCTGCACCATTCCACATTCCCACCTGCAGTGACTGAGAGTCCCTGTTGCTCCCCATCCTTGCGAACACTTGGTGTTGTCAGTGTTTGGATTTTAGTCATTCTAATAAGTGTGTAGCACTATCTCGTTGTTTTAATGTGCAATTGCCTAATGACATACAACACTGAATGTCTTCTCATAAGCCTGTTTGCCATTTGCATTTCTCCTATGGTGAGGTGTCTGTGAAGATTTTGCTCCTACCCTCCTTTTATTTTAACTTAACTGAAACTTTATGCCTGTTGATTAGCAACTCTCCCGCTTCCATAAACACCACTCCGTCTTTGATTGCATGAATTCAACTATTGTATACACCACCTCCACATGCAATCGTTCAGTCCTTGTCATTTTGTACTGATGTATCTCACTCAGCATAATGCTTTTGAGGTCCATCCATGCTCTCCTATGTGACAGAATGTCCTTCTTTTTTTAAAGCTGAATGCTGTTCCATTGTCTTTGTCTTTGATTTTTCTGTATTTTTATGAATTTTGAATATGATGAGACCTGGTAGTTTAGTTTTGTTTTTGATACTTTCCTGCTTGGTGTTTTCTGAGTTTCCTGGATTTTTGGTTTAGTGTCTTTCAATAATTTTCAAACATTCTTTTCCATTATTGCTTCCAATATTTCTGTGTTTTTCTCTTTCTACTATCCCAGGTATGTCTTTTTCCTTTTGAAATTACTCCAAATTTCTTCAATATTCTCTCTCTCTCTCTCTTTTTTTTTTTTGTTTTGTTTTATTCTTTTTTCTCCTTGTATTTCACTTGTATTTCTGTTTAACTATCTTCCAACTCACTGGTTCCTTCCTGAGATGTATCCTACCTACTGGTAAGCCCATCAAAGGCACTCTTGATTTCTGTTACAATGTGTTTTTTTTCCTTTTTTTAATTTCTAGCATTCTCTTGATTTTTCCTTAGCTTCCATCTCTTTGCCTACATTACATATTGTTGCATGCTGTGTACCTTTTCCATTAGAGTCTGTGACTACTTATTAAGCCAATTTAAATTCCCTGTCTGTGCAGAGGGAAGTTTTCTATAATGCTATGATTAAATTTCATTTTTTTAGTGGTCCTTTGTCCCTGGGATGTGTTTATCAGCTGTTAGGTTTTCCTTAGGTGAGACAGGCATCCCAGTGGGGATTGTAGGTGGGTGATTTTCTGTTTCCCAGGATGAAGAAGACTTCCATACAGCCTTTTCTTCAGCTGAAAAGGAATTACCATAGGGAAAATTCTGGAGGTATTTAAAAATTGCTTTTACCCTCCCCCCAGGGCCACGAGGGTTCTTGAGGGTAGAAGCCGCTGAGGCTCCTGGAGGCAAAACCCCACAGTGTCTGCAGCCTCTGGAGCTGTTCCTGACATGCTAGTACTCATTCCACCTGCAGAATTGGCCAAAGAGGTCATTCTGGTGTTTCCAGCAATTATGGCCCCAGTGACTTCAGGTACAGATGATGCCCTGGAATGGCCACACTCCAGATTTCAGAGTGGCAGTTTGCTCTGCAACCTCAAGTTTCTGAAGTTCACGAAAAGTCACTTTTTAGCTTTTTCAACAATTTTGTTATTGTTGTTAAAGGTCCACAGTGACTACTTGTGATCCATTTACATGTCAGAGCTGAAACCAGAAGTTTGTCCCTTTTCTTTTATCCTTTATGAGCCTTTACATTTAAAATGAGTTTCTTATAGAAAACATACAGTGTAGGTTTTTGTGTTCGTTTTGTTTTTAGGTTTTTTTTTTTTTAATCCTTTCTGCCAACCCCCCCCCTTTTTTTAAATTTTGTGTATATTGAACAATCACATTTGAAGTTTTATTGACACAGTTAGGTTAGTACCTATCATATTAATAACTGGTTTTGGTTTTTAGTTTTTGTTTTTTGTTTTTTTTTACTTATTGCTTCTGTTCTGTTTCTTTTTTTCCCCTTCTTTCTGCTTTCTCTGGTTTTAATTGGTCACTTTATAGGATTCTCTCTTATCTCTACCATAAACTTTATGAGCAAAATATAATGAGCACCTTTCTGCTTTTTGTCCACACTAAAAATTTAGACTAACTTTGTTCATAAATTATATCTCATAGAGGTGACCACTTTGTAATTTATTTCCTCTGAAAGTGTTTTTTCTTTTAGTATTTAGCAAATTCTTTGAAACATTGAGAAAATTTTCCCTCCTTCATACAATGAAAGAAAGCCAACACACACAGAAATGTCTCAGCTTTAACGTAAGTGGCAGTCCTATGCCATTTTTCTCTGTTGAATAGAAGAGTAAAGAAAGAAGAGAAAAGAAACATGGTTAAGGAATCAGGTGAGATTCATAGAATAATGGTCCCCAGCCTTAACTCAGTGATGCTAGCCATTCGTGAAAAGGAATGATCATGAAGGTCTGAGTTAGATCATGTAAATTTAACAGGACCTAGTGCATTATAGCCCTAATTCCCACTATTATTTTTAGGGAATATGTAAATGGCAGATTTGTAATTCCCTATTAGTTGCTTTCAGGCAAAATAATTTTAGATCTATTTTACTTACAAACGTACGTGTTTGTTGTTTTGATGCCCTGAGAATAACACAGCATCACTTTTGTCAAAAATATGTGACCTCATTATAATCATGAGGATGCTTGAAACAAATACAAATGGAAGGATGTTCTCCCAAATAACTAGCCTGAGCTCTTGTAAAATGCCACACTTACAGAAGGCCGAGTGTGCACCTAAGGTAGATTAAAGGAGGTGAAGAGTCTCAGACGCTGACTGTAACATGTGTTCTGAGGCTGGTTATTGGTGCTTTTCTTCCATGAAGACAATTATTGAGGAAACTGGCAAAACATAATTAAGGTCTGTAATTAAAAACTAGAGTTAGATTAATGTTAATTTCCTGATTTAGCTCATTGTAAAAGTCTGCAACTTGCTCTTAATGATTCACAAAAATATTACAGATATATAGGGAGAACAGTGATAAAGCAGACATGGTAACTAAGCTTGTTAAAAATTACGGGATCTGGGCAAAGGTGTCTGGGATTTCTTGGTACTATTCTTGGAGCATTCTGTGGATCTGATGTAATTTGAGAAAAAATAATATGAAAATAGACAATACCACTAATGTGCTGTTTTGAATTCTGAAATAAGTGATCTTCAATTAATTACAGATAGCATGACATGATTCTTCACATCCTGTAGCTGTCTTTTCCTTTTGATAAAAATACTGTTCACCTGTGAGTTTCTGAACATTTCACCTGCAAAAAAGAAGGAAATTCTACAGCTCAATTTTTTTTAATGAAAAAAAAAATCTTCAGACTTTTTCTAATAAATTTGTTGACAATGAGATCATGGTTCTTTATTTACAGAAAGAGTCCATAATTTTATTCTGTTTAATGAACTGGAGTAAAACAGGTTGGTTTTGGTGAGAAGACATATTATTATTACTATTAATTATTATTAGTATCTGTAATATATAATGGCATCCCTCAACTCTGCTTTTGCAAACACTTTTTTTTAAAGATTTTATTTGTTTATTTGAGAGAGAGAATGAGAGACATATTTTCTCCCAAAAAATAATATGAAAATATGAAATATATGAAAATAGACCATACCACAACATAGATCTCTGCTGTGTTTATACTGTGCCATTTTTTCCCTTGAGTGCCTTTTTCTGGGACAGGACAGCACATCCTGAAGACGGTATATTCTAAATAAATTCTAAATTCTAAAGGTGAAATTTACTAGCCCTGTGGACCAGTTGGAAATTTTTAAAAATAGATTTTGTTCTCCTTGGATTTGACAACCGAAAATGTTTGTTTTAGTAAGATGGGTTCAAGCTTTGTAAGGATAGAGCCAACTGCCTAAAGTATCTCAAGCTGAAAATTCATGGTTTGCTAACTCCCTAAATTACCTGGCACCCTGTGTTCCTGATCTCCGCTACTATACACGTGGGAAAGAAACAGGCGTTAGAAAGGCAGTGTGGGTTTCCAGCAATCTGAAAATGCAACAGAAACTGCTTTGAACATCAAATTAATCCTGCAGATCATATCAATCTGTTGGCAAACCCCATCTTTTCTGTGCTACAATGAAATTTCAAGTGCATAAATAACAGCATGCTGGAAATGGTCTTTACGTGAAGGGTTTGCATGATACCACGAGTAAGACTGATGCGCACGCCATTCTTTACAGCACATGTTTTATTCCAGTATTTGGGAGGGGATGCAACTATTCAAAGTAGTGAGCAAGTACTTTCCAAACAAACATGTGTTTAGTTTCCATGTCAGTTACTGAGAGGATCGCAGTGAAAACCTAGGCTGCTATTAAATCTGGGAAATTGCATTCACTGTAGAAAGTAAGGAATTTGGAAGATGACTTAATCCTGGTTTTGTCACTTACCAGCTAGGTCACCTGACCTCAGATCAGTTACATAATTCTCTACTTACCATTTTTAATATATATTAAATGAAAATTCTATAAATACACACACACACACAAATTCCAAGATGGAAGTATCCTATAAATTGGAAATAGTAACCAAATACCAATCAGTATTACCCAAGCAAGGAACATATCGACACCCCGAGCTTCCTACTACTGTTTTATGCCTTTCCAAAAAAACATACATAATATTAAAAACTTTCAGCTTTTGCAGTGTAGCAGGACCAGGAGGAATAAACGTGTAGATTTTCATGCCCCTGTTGGGTTGTAAAGATTCGAGATTAGGTACTGTAACCATGTGCGGCTCTCCCTGCCTCTGCCACGCACACCCCAACTGGTTCAGGGAGCAACAGCTCTCATCAGCTGGCGCCTGCGCTGGGGGCCCGGCCAGGAAGGCTCTCTCCAAACCTTGGACTTTTTAAATTCCCTGCCATGCTTTGGGAACACTTCATCTCTGGAGCTGACGAGAGTGTGAGAACGCGCCAGTAGATTAACTGCCCAAGGCAGCCGAACTAAAAAAGCAAAACAAAGCCAAGACAAAACACCCTTCTCTTGGCAAGAGGGGATAACGTATTCGTAGGTTTTTCTACCCATCTCATCTCTTAAGTAGCATTAAATGGATTTTATGGAAATGCTTTATGTAAATAATTCTTTAAAGGCAGCCAAGTATCTACAAAGTCACTCCTGTGGTTAGGAGCTTGTTTTTCCCTCCGTATTTTGAACGACTTCACTACAGCCTGACGGAAAGGTTACTGGGACAGACAAGGGTACAATAAGGTAAAAGGGTGAGCGGTGACCTTTGACCATGTGAAGAGACGTGCTCTCTTTTACGGGAAATCTGTCATCACAAAAAAGACGGTGGTATTAATGTGGAAATGGTGGCCACGATAGGAAAGTCTTGCGAACTCTCAAACGCAATAAGAACACTCGTTTTTATGTGAACTCACATTGCTGGAACGTTAGGAACTAGTTTCTTAAAACTGTTTGCGATAGCAGTAACAATTAAACCAGATGATTTTAATAAAGCGACTATTTGCAACAGCTCTACAAAAATAGAACATGGTCAGAAATAAATCTGAAAACTATGCCAACACTGTACATGATGAAATTATGCTAAACAACCCTGAAGCCTGAATCTATGTAGCTATATATACTACCTGCTGGGTACAAGATCATAATTTCCAAAGGTGGCCATTTTTCCCAAACTGACATGTAGACTAATTACAATTCTTTTTTTTTTTTTAATTTTTTTTTTTAAAGATTTTATTTATTTATTTGAGAGAGAGAATGAGAGACAGAGAGCACGAGAGGGAAGAGGGCAGAAGGGGAAGCAGACCCCCCGCTGAGCAGGGAGCCCGATGTGGGACTCGATCCCGGGACTCCAGGATCATGACCTGAGCTGAAGGCAGCCGCTTAACCAACTGAGCCACCCAGGCGCCCACTAATTACAATTCTAATCCTAATTCAGCTTAACCCAGTTTGTGTGCATGTAGGTCACGGCCTGTGTACATGTGTTTGCATGACGATTGACAAGTTGTTTCTTAAATTTATACAGAAAGCCTAAACGTCAAGAATAGCAAGATTTTCCAAGGAGATGAATCTCCCCAAAACTCCCATAGAAATGCTCTGGGAACATCGTCAATAACGCCATCTCTAGACCCTTCTCCCTCTCCCCACTTGCATATTAGCTGGGATTGGGCTCTCTGCTCTCTGCTGAGGACAGCTCTGCTCTGCAGCCTGTGTATCAAGGCTACGTTTCCTGCCCGTCTCAAGATTCAAGAGTCTGGAAGCCCCTAGACCCTGTCATGTTCGCTCTGCAAAGTACCAGAATAGCTATGGTTCATTGGCTCCTGTTCTCCTTCTTTCAATAACAGCATCCACTTTCTTTTTGAGGACATGCCTGTCCTCAAGCCCCGTTATTAGGAAAAAAAGATCCCTTCTCCTTTAAAACAGTTTTCCAGACTCTTTTCAATACAAAATAACTCCTTTGTTCTCCACATCATTTTGTAAATAAAAGCATGTCGTTTTCCAAGTTGCAAATCTAAAATATTTTATTAAAGGAGACAGTTGAGCGTCCACTTCATTGTTTATCAGTATTTGACTCCTGACGTTCTGGGAAATATGATTTGAAATTGTCTAAAGTTGCCTAGAAAATGATATTCAGAAGAATATTTCAATATATAAAATTTCTAGAAAAACTTGGGTATTTATAATTTGCCTCATATTATTTATTATCAGTCTTGCAGAGCATAACTTCTTCGACATTGATTCTAATAAATAACCTCAGAAGTAGAATATTGAAAAACAGTTTATTCTGATTTCATTCTCTTACTTAATAAAAATATTTATCTGTTGATAGTTTGATTCGCAGTCATATTGCCAGGATAGTGTAAATAGTAGGATGATGTAGTAGGTATAGATACCTGACTCAGAATACGTGGAGACGTACTTCTGAAATCTAGCCCTGAAATCTAATGGAGTCATCCCAATATGGGCCTGGCTGGATTTCAATGCCGCTATGGACTGGGGACTCTTTTCACTTTCCATTTGGCCCCTATTTTGAACTGACCTGTGTATACCTGCTATCTTATGCCTGTTCCCCCCCATTGCAGGTTGGGTGGGACGAGAAGATAACTGGTCTCCAGTGTCACATTCACCAAAGGACAGAGATCACGGCTCAGGAGCTGTACTTAACAGATTATAGCCCGAAGCCTCATCTTCACCAAGACCTGATTTTGATGATGAGATTTTGAATTTTGAGTGAATGCTATAATGGGATAAACTCCTGAGGACGGCCAATATACTTGCACTGGGAAGGACGTGAATCACTGCAGGCAGAAGATGGGCTGTGGCAGGCAGACTTCAATATGGTGGCCGCCATCCCTACCTCTTGGTGTTCACAACCTCATATAATCTAGCCCCCTTGAGTCTGGGAGCAACATGCAACTCACTTTCAGCCCATAGAATATGACAAAAGTGATGGGATGTCCCTACCGTGATGACATTATTTTATAGAGGACTCCAACTTGCTCACCATTCCGGCTTTGAAGAAGCAAGCCACCATGAGTCCGATAGTCCCAAGGACGTGGATTTTGCCAAAAAGACTGAATAAACTTGGACGGGGACCCTTTCCCAGTCGAGCTAAGATGAGAAGCCCATCCTGACTGACACCTTGATTATGGTCTTGCAGAGGACCCGGTTAAGCCGTGTCAGGACTCCTGACCCAGAGAAACTGTGGGATAGCAAATGCGTATTGTTCTGAGCAACCACATTTGCGGTGATCTGTTACATAGCACTGAACACTAACGCAGTATTTGTGGCGCTGCTGGAGAGAATCATAGTGCCCACGGTTTCTGGCTTGAGCTTGGTGAACATTCATTGCCCACAGATAAATGAGGTTAAGAGGCACTATTTTGTTTCTGATAAGTTTTCTATATTCCTTGGAGAGAAATAAAGCGCTGTTGTGATTGATTTCTGGCTATGAGTTTGGGCTTAATATAAAGAATCTCCAGGAAGTCATTGAAGCAATCAACACATGCAAAATGGTGGCAAAAACACATTAGATTAACAGCTCATCCCCTCCAAGGATGCTATCAGAGAAAACAGCTGTAAACATGGCATAAATTCGATTCAAGTTAAGCACAGCAATCTAGTTCAGGCTATTGATCTTGTCCCTAATAAATTAGTGGTGAATGCCTTGCTGGCAGAACAAAGGTTGTTGAAAATTCCTTACCTATAAACACTCTTGAATGATTCTCAACCCTATTTTCCCCACCTGATTTTATAAAATAGAGCTTAGGAGCTAATTCGCAGTTATCCAGGCAAAGGTTTGGTGTTAAAAGAAAGCAGTGCTTTTAACACCAATTAATGTACGGTTTATAGGGTCCCATATGGTGCACACACTGATGGAAGAAAAGCATGGATTAAAATGGAGATGAAAACTAAGTGAAAGCAATAAGTAAGCGACCCTTTGCCAAATGAAAATGTGTGTGGACTTGCTGAAATACTTTGGGGCAGGGACAAGATTTTAAAAATGTATGTGTGTTGTTGGTTTATTTATTATAAAAATAAATTTGGTAAACTATCATCAATGGAATGATCTGGTAGGTAAAAAAAAATACCTCCCGGTCTATACTAGATTCTTCTAGAAAATGAACAAATGCAGCTGTAAATAAAAGAACAATATATAAAGTTAGATGTACAACAGTACTTACTCTCCAAATGTGGCCTTCAGCAATTTATTGACTACTGAAAAAAACATATGACAGCGTGAAGCCAGCAAGCCGCAGATAATAGACTATCTGGAAAGAGGATCCTTTATTCTACACACAGCAGTAGGTGATAAATGGCTCTAATGTCAGTGCTTACCAGTGTCTCCTCTCCCCCACCCCCTGACCCAGTGTCCCTGGGATCAGAGACTAATAGCCCCCGAGGAGAAGGTGTCTTGATGCAAGCCCTTCTCACTGGTGAAAATGGCAGGAATCAAACATCTGTCAGTAACTTCCGATGGGGAAAGGCTGAGAGCCTGTTGTGTGTCTACCAAAACAGTTGGTATTTTCAGCTATAAAACAGGAGAAAGGAATGCAACGTAATTTATTTCTACAAAGGGGAGAGCTTGAATGATCCTGGAGCCAGAGTGTAGCCAGAGGCCCTCATGGTGTTAACCCTTTCTCTTCACAGGCACCCCCGAACTGTGGTATCTGAAACAAGGGGTTCCCACGGTGAGTGGGAAACTTACTTCTGAACCCTGTGCCCTCGAAAGGCTTCTTGCAATCCTGGGCTCTGGGAAGAGGGGAGGAAGTTTCATGAGGTCACAGTGACATTGCATCATAAGGAATTTCTTGTGTCCCACGAGGCTCCGTAGGTGCCTAAGTATTTAATGCAATCAGGTCCTCAGGTCTCTGGAGACAGTTGCCCCACAAGTGTTCACGGACCTCAGCAGGGCCGCCCAACAGCTAGAGGGCACCCCTCCGAATGGGCTGCAAGAGGGGCCACATGCACAGTTAGCCCCGGGCCGTGCAAGTGCTACGTTCCCCCTTGTTAAGAAAATAGATAACCATAATTACAGCCAACTCCTATTTGTTTGCTTGTCTCTAAGAGAATAGTTGCTGGGCTCTTTAAGAATGCACTGGTAAGAGAAGGGGCTGATTTCTGGAGATGTGCTGTGATTGTCGTGGTTTAGAGAGAAGCTGTGAAGCCATTCTGAGGAAGGGATTTTAGTGCCGTCATGAAGACGGATAGCAATTAAGGGCTCTTGAATCATTTAATAAAGAGAAGAGATTAAGGAAGGCGAGTACCCCTAGGAAATCAGTGAAGAGCAGTGAGGTGGTTAATTAGTGGCAGCAACCATGCACTTTGGTGGGCTTGGGGAAGCACTGCCCGGATTCATTTTGGGGAATGATGGGCTTTTTATTACCTGCAGCTGGGAGTGATGCCGGCAGACAGCCAGGGGCTGTTAGGCTCCAGGAGGGCCTCACAGGGGAAGAGAGGCGGCAGGACTGAGCTTCTTCCGGGTAGTGCACACTCACTCAGGGATTGCTCACCCTGGGGAGTAAAGCCCCGGCCCCTTCCTCCGACCCAGGCTGGCCTGTGTGGAGGGGCTGTCCCCTCCCCAGAACTCTGCATGGGCTTGACTGGGGACCCCACTGAGTCCTCCCTGCAGAGTCTGTGATCCAGAGGGGTGGTGAGACCTGGCTCACGTCACCCGTAGCATCCAGAAAAGTGCACGTAGCCCTGAGCTCTGAGGTCCTTTTTTTTTTTTTTTTTTAAGATTTTATTTATTTGAGAGAGAAAGAATGAGAGAGAGCATGAGAGAAAGGAGGGTCGGAGGGAGACGCAGACTCCTTGCTGAGCAGGGAGCCCGATGTGGGACTCGATCCCGGGACTCCAGGATCATGACCTGAGCCGAAGGCAGTCGCTTAACCAACTGAGCCACCCAGGCGCCCCGAGCTCTGAGGTCCTTACAAAGGGGAGCAGATCAGAGTTTATATGATGGGAGAGCTCTATGCAGACAGAGGGTGTAACACCCCGGCAAGGAGCCGGCATGGGAACCAGCACCGGCGTGACAAAGCAGAAATGCCTGAACCCACGTGCTGCACGTGGGGAGAAGGCAGAAGTGGGCTTGGCTGAGTGGATCCTATGGGCAGAGAAAACACACCGCAGGCCTGGAGGAGGCACCTTGGAGCAGAGCGGTGAGGACCCGCCCACGGAAGGGTCCTGGTGGAGGTGGGTCTCTCCTGCAGGCCCGGGCTAATGGTAGGCAGCACAGTCACAAAGCAGGCTCACAGGAGCAACAGGGATGGTTGAACCCCAAACAGTGCAAGTGATCAGCGGTGCTGTCACAAGCCAGACTGATTAAATAATGATAATGACCAGTGGGGTTGGAATGGCAACCGGGGACTTCGGACCCGCAGAGGGTTATGAAGATTGTTAATGAGACACAGTGTGCCGAGCGGCACCCTTCTCCATCTGTACAATCGCTATAATTAAAGCAGGGATGGTTGGGACGCTGGGGGCAGTCACCTTAATAAAAGGCATAGTCCTTGCCATTTTCCAAGTGGACCCCGGTTTTCAGGCACAGAACCCATTGCCTGGAGGAGACGTTAGTTCTGCCTTCCCCTCAGTCATGGGGGTATGAGAAAGAGCATTGCTCTCTCCCCTCAGCTTGGAAAGCTCCAGGCTCCCATCTCCGGAGCCCTCTGTTGGACGGGCTGAGGCTGCAGTTGAGACTGATTCACGACTCAGCCTTCCCTCTTCCCCTCATTTTCCCCCAGAAAACTCAGAAGGTAGCACCCTCCCACATGCTAATCTATCTTAGAATCTGTTTTCCAGAAGCCAACCCCTCACCCTGTAGGCACGTGATGTGCCAGGGCAATTAGTCCAGCCCCCCCATTTAGTGATGGATTCCCGACCCATTTCCTGTCTCATGGAAGACCACTTTCTTCCTAAAGCACAGAAGTTAATATGAGTGATGGAAAATCCTCAAGGCCTTGGTGTGAATGAATTGACAAGGCTGAGAAGAGTGGCAGAACTGTGTGTACGTGAATAGAAGTGAGTTCTTATTTATCCAAACCAGGCTTCAAGGTAAATGTGTCCCCTCGCCTAAATTGTTAATCCCCATTTGCCTGGGACTTTAGGACTGAAACTGCGGTGTTTACACCTTGTAGATCCACAGCCCAAAGCAAGCTTACACCACACGTAATTGTTTTAGAATGAACTTTTTCCAGAGAAGAGCATTATCTCAGTCCCAGACATGCTTGAAGGAATCAGGTAGACCGAAATGTCAGTTTTCATGCAAACTGGATTTACATCTAATGCTGGAAATATTTGTCACTATCACGAAGACAAAACTCAGGCTGCATTTTTTTACTTCAGTCCCAATGGTTCTTCTTTGATGTACACTTTGCTATGGTACAAAGTATGGGTGGTATCTTTTGTTTTGATTCTTTTTTTTTTAAATTTTATTTTATTATGTTATGTTAATCACCATACATTACATCATTAGTTTTTGATGTAGTGTTCCATGATTCATTGTTTACGTATAACACCCAGTGCTCCATTCAGTACGTGCCCTCTTTAATACCCATCACCAGGCTAACCCATCCCCCATACCCCTTCCCTCTAGAACCCTCAGTTTGTTTCTCAGAGTCCATAGTCTCTCATGGTTCGTCTCCCCCTCTGATTTCCCCACCTTCATTTTTCCCTTCCTACTATCTTCTTTTTTTTAACATATAATGTATTATTTGTTTCAGAGGTACAGATCTGTGATTCAACAGTCTTATACAATTCACAGGGCTCACCATAGCATATACCCTCCCCATTGTCTATCACCCAGCCACCCCATCCCTCCCACCCCCCACCACTCCAGCAACCCTCAGTTTGTTTCCTGAGATTAAGAATTCCTTATATCAGTGAGATCATATGATACATGACTTTCTCTGATTGACTTATTTCACTTAGCATAATACCCTCTAGTTCTATCCACATGGTTGCAAATGGCAAGATTTCGTTTTTTTTTTGATGGCTGCATATATTCCATTGTATATATATACCACATCTTCTTTATCCATTCATCTGTTGATGGACATTTGGGCTCTTTCCATAGTTTGGCTATCGTGGACATTGCTGTTATAAACATTGGGGTGCACGTAGCCCTTCGGATCCCTACATTTGTATCTTTGGGGTAAATACCCAGTAGTGCAATTGCTGGGTCGTATGGTAGCTCTATTTTCAACTTTTTGAGGAACCTCCATACTGTTTTCCAGAGTGGCTGCACCAGCTTGCATCCCCACCAAGAGTGTAGGAGGGTTCCCCTTTCTCCGCATCCCCGCCAACATCTGTCGTTTCCTGACTTGTTAATTTTAGCCATTCTGACTGATGTGAGGTGGTATCTCATTGAGGTTTTGATTTGGATTTCCCTGATGCCGAGCAACACTGAACACTTTTTCATGTGTCTGTTGGCCATTTGGATGTCTTCTTTGGAAAAATGTCTGTTCACGTCTTCTGCCTATTTCTTGATTGGATCATTTGTTCTTTGGGTGTTCAGTTTGATAAGTTCTTTATAGATTTTGGATTCTAGCCCTTTATGTGATATGTCATTTGCAAATATCTTCTCCCATTCTGTCGGTTGTCTTTTGGTTTTGTTGACTATTTCCTTTGCTGTGCAAAAGCTTTTTATGTTGATGAAGTCCCAATAGTTCATTTTTGTCCTTGCTTTCCTTGCCTTTGGCGATGTTTCTAGGAAGAAGTTGCTGCAGCTGAGGTCGTAGAGGTTGCTGCCTGTGTTCTCCTTTAGGATTTTGATGGACTCCTGTCTTTCAACCATTTTGAGTCTATTTCTGTGTGTGGTGTAAGGAAATGGTCCAGTTTCATTCTTCTGCATGTGGCTGTCCAATTTTCCCAACACCATTTGTTGAGACAAAAAAGACAGTCTCTTTTTTCCATTGGACATTCTTTGCTGCTTTGTCGAAGATTAGTTGACCCTAGACTTGAGGGTCCATTTCTGGGCTCTCTATTCTGTTCCATTGATCTATGTGTCCGTTTTTGTGCCAGTACCATACTGTCTTGATGATGACAGCTTTGTAATAGAGCTGGAAGTCTGGAATTGTGATGCCGCCAGCTTTGCTTTACTTTTTCGACATTCCTCTGGCTATTCGGGGTCCTTTCTGGTTCCATACAAATTTTAGGATTATTTGTTCCATTTCTTTGAAAAAAGTTGATGGTATTTTGATGGGGATTCCATTAAATTGTAGATTGCTCTATGATTGACATCTTCACAATATTTGTTCTTCCAATCCACGAGCATGGAACGTTTTAGCACAGTTCAAGTTAGAGAGCATGGATTGAGCACCAACTAAGTAGAATTAAGGGAACTGGCCTTTTATTTCAAAAATCCTGTGACAGGATATTAGTTGATGGGGATTTCAGATTGTGCCTAAGAAAAGCTCATTTTCATCCTGCCATCTCTTTCCAAATACTCAGACGAATTAGCTCACAGGTGCATTTGGTTTCCGTAACTGACAGCTTCCTGGTGGAGTTTCACAGTGGCCAAGAAATGGAATGTCGCTTCCATTTCTGACAGGCTCTTTCAAGTCAGAGCCTTGGCCAGAGCTCCTGCACTCCTGTCCTGTCCTTGCAAAGTGAACTTGGGGAAAGGGGTGTCTCCCACACCAGCCATGGAGTGAGTCCATGGGTCACAGTGTCACTCCAGTTTGAGTCGGAGGCCCTTAGTTTCTAAGGTTTGTATACATTTTTTAAAAAATCACAATTCAGATTTGTTTATATATTTTCAAACAGACTGATTTAAGCCAGTTCCCCAGCTCTACTCCAGGCTCTGTGAGAGATTTAATTAATGTGAATTAGCAGAGAAAAGCTTTAAAAATGGGTGATTTTCTAAAGGCCGTGAAAAGCAATCTTATATTTCATGTGATTTATTTCAATTTTATTTTAAATCATAATACATTGGAAAGAAGAAGGAAATAACTTATGTGCACTTGTGTATCATTTATTTCAGATAGTTCAAGCACATTTAAACCTATGATATTAGATATTTCCCTGGAGTTGAATACTGAATAATCGCAAATTTATATCCTAGCTACTTTACATGCATTTTCTACTGTCTTGTGCTTCACTTTCAGTCTTCCACTGATCACAAAATTTCTGAAGCTTGAAAACTTCTGAGTTATATCTATCTTCCCCCAAAAAATCTAGAATCACATTTCTTTTGTTTAAAACATTTTTTAACAAACAGAAAGAAAAAGAAAACACAACAATGATGTTAAACCAGCTCCAACCCCTCAGCTTCTTTGTCACTGCCCTGTGGCTCTGCTCCCCAAATTCCCTTTCCCAGTATTTCCCTCTGATTTTTTGGAAACCGTTCTGATCAGACTGGTGCCCCACAGCCCCGAAACGGAGGCTTTGTCAAAGCCTCCATTGACCTCTACTTTTAGGAAACGAAGGGTCGAATCTCCACCTTTATCCAGCTGCTTATCAATAACACTTTGCATAGTTGATGATTCACTTCCTTTGTCAATGCTGCCCTCACTTGCCTCCGGGAAAACACACCCCTTGGTTTTCCTTGGGATTTTTATTATGGAATGCCTGAGTTCACTCCTAGATGGCTTCTCTCCTCTCTCCATTTCCTTGAGGATCACATCCAGAGGGGAGGGAGGCAGGACTACTAACTTTCATTAAACTTTCCAAAGATGATCTGTTAACTTTATGAAATGAGTATTATTGATGAGGGAGCAGAAGGCAAGCTGAGGGCCAAGCACAAGCTGACACCTGCAAACCCCGCCCCCCACCCCTACGCCTCCACCTGGGGGGATACCTGTGACATTCCTCAGTCATTCCTGGCTTCCCTAAAACTGGGAAGGGAACAACAAACAAACAAACAAACAAAAACAATGACAACAACAAAAACCAAATGGTTAACTGATAGAGATCACAGTCCTGCTGGACAGGAGTCTCCATCAGTTTAGAATGTCATAGTGACTTACAAGGAAAAAGCATTCTTATCAATATCCTAACTTCCAGAAACCCATAGATTCAATTTCCTGAAGCCCTAAGGTCACTCTCCCCTCAGTAGTCATGTGGGAAACAAAGGCAGAAGGGAATATAAATAAAATTAAATGTCCTTATAACCTGCAGCCTATTGACAAATACTCAAGATAGCCAGAGTATAACTTTCCTCCAAGAAACTCCCAACTGTCTTCATGTTAATGATTTGCTAGAGGGAAAAACTACCTTAGCTTGACAATAACTGGGCCTCCAGAATCCAGTGAGTCTTCTTTAGTATCTGAAAGTCCTTTGAAAACCTCCCTTTGTCCTTACCTCCCCCAGCTCCCAAGTATATAATCAGCGACCCCTCACAACCCCGGTGCAGCCCAGGCATCCTGTCCCCCTGCCTTAATAAAATCACCTTTTATGCACCAAAGATGTCTCAAGAATTCTTTTTTGGCCATCGGCTCCAGACCCCAATACCACTTCAAACTACATCATTATGATAGGCAGTGTTTAGAATGAAAAAGATGGGTGTAAATTATTTCAGGTTACTTTTTCACTTGATATTAGAAAGAGGAGAACAGGGCATATGCAGAGACTAATTTCAAACTGTGCAATATTTTAGTCTCATTTGTCTGACCTGTATAATTAGCAGAATGGGAAGTGTTCCAACCCAAATCCATTGCAAGCACATAGTTCATGCTAGATGATGAAGCATGCTTCTAGAATTTAACCCTTTAGTGACAGAAATCTCTAAGTTGATACAAAGGACATGTATTTAAGTCAAATTGGCCAGGGCAGGAAGATCATGAAAATGCCATAGAGTAAGTGGACTTCTCTATCAAAGACCATGTTTCTCTTGGAATCTATCCATCATGCTACATGGGAGAGTCTGCCATTTGAGGATGAATAAATAAATCACAGGTCTACTGTGAATGGCTAGCCCTGGAGTATTTCAAAATTTCTGGCACCATTGAGAGAATATTGAACCAAGTCTGGTTCCACACAGACTCAAGACAGGAGCTCGTGTTCTGTTGGGGTGAAGGGGAGCCAGGCCGAAAGAGCTGAAACTGGATGAGGCTAGGAAGCCTGCACTGGAGCCTTGCTTGTAGGCATTACCCATAGCAGTCTATCTGCGTCTGAAGGAAAACTCAACGGTACTGAATAGGATCATATAGCTTACCCACAAATTTTAGAACTTGCAAAAGGAAGACAGAAAAGTATTTCTAGATCAGTCAATATCTGCTTCAAACTAGCTCTAAGAAGGTGGTCTGATTTTCGCATCTACTTCATATTCCAGGGAATGGCCCTGAAATGCCATCCTACTCAAGGAACCAGAAAGTCATACATGAAAATACTACTGCAAACCTGGAGTCCAATGGGTTTAAATTCATTATGAAACTTTGAAATGGAAAGTTGCATAACAGATATTTGCAGCCAGTACTGATAATTAAATGAATGTTAATATCCTACTCTAGTCCCTTAATTATACAATTAATTACAATTAATTGGCTTAATTGTAAAGAGTGACACAAAACTCTTCCAGATAGAGCCCAGCCCTTTGTGTCACTCTCAACTTGCTCCCTCCTTGGGGACACTGGCGTGCTGATGTCGCAACGCAACACCATGAACACACTTCTGTGCTTGGACTGCATGTCTGTGAGTGACACTTGACACACGTGTTTGTAGATACACTCCTTGTACAAATGGAATCCCGCTATAGAACATTTCTGCAACATCCTACTTTTCCTTGATATTTCATATGTGAGATTCATCCCTGCATAGAGAGATGGATAGATTCAGTTAGTTAATTCTAACTTAGAATGTTGATACAAAAATATCACCGTTTCTTCTATTCCCCTACTGAAGGATAAGAATCTCATTTCCAATCATTCTTACTACAAACAAAGCTAAAGTGCCATTTTTTACACAATTCTATTATGCCCACATAAAAATGTGATCTAGAAGCCTAGAATTTTCTGGAAGCATTGAAGTGGATTTGCTATGGCATTCAATTTTAATATTGTTGCAGAATTGCTCTCCAAAGTGATTTTAGCAAGGCACATTACCACCCTTGACTGTTAAGAGCTCCTTTTCCCTGGTTATCTGTGCTAACTCTCACTATGTCACACATTGTTTCTTGCAAATCTGATTAATAAGAAATGGACTCTGAGTTTTCATAATTTGCATTTCTTTGATTACCACTGTGGTTTTAATTCCCAATAACTTTCACACTCACAGGGGCTGGCCTTGCAATTGAGGGTTGTTGGAGTTTTAGCTTTAATATCCTCACAGTAAATCTACCGATGTCACCGCAAGACTCTCAGTTTCCAGCACCACTGACATTCTAGCATCACTGCTTCTAGTATCAATTTTAATTCTGCTTTTGCACTTTTGGTTTTCTTATCTTTTTCTTCATAAACAGTGTATGTTGATTCAGCTTGGTTCTCAGTGCTGCTTAGTTTCTGGTAGAATTATCCTCTCTCCATGTGCCAAAGATGCCCTTAGCCACTGGCAAGTCTGGCACCATTCCTCTAAGATCAATGCTAGGACGATGACCTTTCTTTCCAATTGTCTGGCCACCTTTCTAAGAGGAGGGTAAGTAACACCTCCCTATGCTGAAACCATCTGTAGTTCTTCCTTTGTTCCAAACAGGGCACAAGAGATCATTCTCCTAAACCAAAGGATCTTGTTCTCACAGATATGCGTTTAGAAGCCCCTGTTATTATTGGTTCTCCATCTGTAGAAGCAGAAGGGCCAGATTCCCCAGTTGATGGAGGAGGTCACCAAGGGATGTGACTGCCAGTTGACCCATGAGGTGGCTCTGGGTAATCAGAGGCTCCTTACCCCCTCCCCATCCTTGGAATGTGTGTTCTGCACACCATTCCCACTGTGGGAGCTATTGCAAGGTCACAGTCTTGAGAAAGTAAGGTGTTGCTGAGACCATCTGAACTGAATGCATGACTGAATGTAGTTACAGCCTTTATATAAACTTTTAAGATTCTGATGGTGGGTGTGGAGATCTACTTATCTTGCAGCTGCCCAAGACAGCTTCCTGTGTAAGTTCCCTGGCTTATTACACTGCCAATCTGGAGTCGTCGACTCTTTCTTCTGTCTTTCTCTGCTCACGCATTCCCCCATGTGCTGGGGCCAATGTGTGAATCAATACCAGTTGAGCTCACAGTTCTAACCAGTGACTTGGCACAAAAGTAGGCCTTGCTTGAATGCAATATAATGTATGTGTGGATAATGAAAGACACTAGCTGCCTTGAAAAAAAAAAAAGCCCCGTGAAAGAGAGAGCTAGCTGACACACTTCTATTTGATGAAAGTCGAGTGTTTCCAAATGGGAAATATGTACGTAAGTGAGGTAAATTCCTTTTCTACAGGTCCCCACCATATCTTATCAGATCTCTGTGTGCCCATTACGGTGGAATTCAGGGACATGAGAAATACTCTCCACCATTCCTAATGGGATGCTTTCTAGTTTTGCTTTTCTTGAACTTTTCATGAGTATTGATATTGGAAGATGAAGTAAAACTAGACACAGCTAGTTAGCCTCCATCTGAGCCTTAGAGCAAATCATTTGGGCATTACTAAGTGCAATAACATCAACTTATCCTATGAGAAATGTCAAATCACTGCTGAAAAGCAACATTCACCCACATTAAGAAATAATAATAATATGGCAGGCAGGTGCACAGATGCTGAATAGATCTTGCCTATTACGAACCCCAGCCCCTCTTACCAGTCTCGTGACATTGAGCGCATTATTTAACCTGTCTGTGACTTTGTTTCATCTTCTATGTCAATGGGAAAATATTAGTATTTCTCAGGATATTATTATGAGTGTGCTATAAGCATATGAGGTGTTATAGAGCTCTCAATAATTTTGTGGGATGAATATCCATGCGTGCTTCTGAAATTGTCCTGGTAACTAAATATGTCCTATGCATGCCATTCCCAATAATTCTGGGTCTATCAGGTCATTGACATGATCTGCAAGTGTATTCACTTTGTGATTCTTGTTTTTTACCTCTCCTGCCTGTTTTATTCTCATTCACATAACAGGACTTGAAACTTTGGTTTTCATTAAGGACTTGAGGTCCCTGAATGCACTGTGTCTTTCTCTGACCTAACGCACTTGTGCAGATTACATCTTACTCTGAGGTTTGGCATTCCCGTGTTCTGCCCTTAAAGGAGCCCCTTGTTGCCCTTCGATACCAGGGGTGATTTGGGGGTCACCTCCTCCCGGAAACCTTTTTTAAAATTCAAGGTTAACTTAGGTGTGTTGCCTATGTGATTTCATAGCATGTGGTTTACATCACCATAATAACAGCTTATGTTTTACTTTTGTTGCTACTTTGGCTGTCTCTGCAGCTAGTCAATTAGCTCTTATTGGGGATATTTTTGCATTTTCACTTTTTTTGATTACAGCATTCAACAGTGTCTGGCACATAGTAAGAACATAATCTATGTTTGTTTAAGATTGAATAAATGGCTGACTAGCAGTCAAAGAGTCCCTGAAAGTTTTAGCTGAACTTTCATCTGGATGCTGCATATATAAGGACTGTCTTCAAGTTGAATCATGTCAGTTCTTATATATATTTGTGTGTGAGATGCTTGTGGGTCAATAAACTGCTCATTTATTTTATAAATAGGTAGTCTTTCTGCTTGATCAAATTTCTGTTGCCTTCAAAGCGTTGATAGCACTTACTGAAGACTAAACATTAATAGAAAGCTATACTGATTTCATCTCTGCCTGGTCAAAATGATGCCTGTCTCAGATTCCCATAACCGGTATTAGTTCTGTGGTTTCTTTTCTAGTCTAGAAAGAACTGAAGAGATGTAATCTCAAGAGATACTTTTCGCTGCCTTTGAACAAGTTGTCATCTCTAATTTGTTGAATGTGGATTAAGTTTAGCTTTACATTGAAGTTTAGCAAAGAAGAATACTAATAATGAAAGAAAAAGCATGGATGACGAGATGAAAACCAGACCCTTAGCTTCCTTCTTCAAAAAGCTATTCCATGGTGATGTTGGTCTCATGAATGGATTTTCTTTCCAACATCAATTGGCATGTACATTCCAATTTGGAACTGGAGACCAGCTATCATTTTCAAGTTCTTGCTATTGTTTGGGGACATTCTTGTAAGCATAATAGTTGGGCTATTTATGAGTCATTGCATTTCACTAATGTCCCCAGTACTTAATTCTGAAGGGTTTTGCAAATTTAATGCTAAGAGATTATTCAGTCCCCTGGAATTATGAGCATTTAGTCTTAAGTATTGTTCAAAGATTTCAAGCTAATGGTTTCTGTTACTGGTTCTGAAGACCTGTATTATGAAGTCTCACAGTGACCTTGGTTAACAGAATGAAGTCATCTGAGAGAACAAAAAGAACTTTATGGGAAAAAAAAAAAAACTTTGATAAGAAGTAATAAATTCTGGTCTTTAGCTCTGTCATGATAAGAATGTTGGTCCTGAGACTTTTTCCCTAAGATCTCAATTTACCTTTTATAAAATATAAATAATAATAGCCAGAAAAATTTCTACTTCGCAATTGTTTGGATCAAATGAGAAAATATACAATGAGATACTTCATGAACATGAATCACCATCGAAATATGTTATCATTCTATTTCTTTTATTATAGCCTTAAACACCCATCTGTAATGTAAAGCCCACACTCAGAACTTTCTATTTCAGTTTGTCAGGTTTTGGACTGGGTGACTATCTCTCTCTCTCTCTCTCTCTCTTTTTTTTTTTTTTTGCCTATAGTAGACTACTTTTTTGACTAAGTGACACATTTGTTTTGGTTTTAATTAGAACTATAGTTTTATTTTGTAAACAGATATTCCAAGGAGCATGAATTCCAGGCACTAGCAATTAACCTGAAAAAAATCACCAAATAAGATTTAATCGATGAATCTCCAAAAGATGAAATATGCATCAAATTAAATCACTCAAAATTATATTTGGAAAATGTAATGAAAACATGTTTATTTAGGTGTATGGCTTATATAAACTGTCGTTTCTTTATAATGATAGACTATAATCCCAGGAAAATTATGATGGACATTACTTATAAAATAATTATTGCAGGCTTTACACCTTTAATTGTTGATATTCCTTTACCACCTAATGCACTTATACTCAATTAACTTTTGCACTTCATGAATTCTATCCAGAAAAAAATCATATATTAGAAATAAAAATATTGCATTTTATGTTCATTTAAAAGCAAACAGTCATAAAGTCCCTGTTACCCAGGAGAAAATGAGTGGCCTAGGAGTCTGAACTATTACTATGAGCTTAAGAAATAAAGCTTTTCTTTCTTCTTTTCTGTCTTTTTTCTCTTCTTGTTTGCTCTTTGTCTTTTCTCTCAGCCTACCAAATAGTGCTTATTTGTATGTATATCATTCTTGTGTTAAATTTTGTTAAACCAAGATAAGCATTTTTAAACTTCAAGTATACTTAATTGGACATTATTTTGAGAAAATAATGAATATTATTTACTGTAAAATTTCATAAGACAGAGTTTGAGACTGATTATAACTTGTCTTTCTTAACCCTCTCTCTTCATTTTTCATGCCTACACAGCTCACATTGCTACTTGTTAATACAATCTGTTCTTATTGAATAAATATATTTTTGCAGAGACTTCTCTGCTGTATAGCCGATGATCTTGAAATTCAGGAAATGTATATAAATGTGTGGATCAGAGAATGAAAGGAGAAATGGGAAGAAAGAAGAAAGAAAACATATCCTTTCCCCCAAAATAGCTAAGTTGAGAACTCAAAGTCAAATGAAGGACAGATGGACAGAGGTTGAGGGTGATGATGCCATTGTGAGCAGCAGGAAGAGGGAGAACAGATTGGGAATCCCTGAACCTCTTGTTCAACACAAGACTCCCCAATACCCTTGTCTGATTGGAGCCAGGGCTACTGATTTGCCTACAGCATTCCCAAAGGGTTTTCATTACCAGTGAATGAAAGTTCAGGAAATAAATGCTTAGATCTAGAAAACAAGTCTTAATATAGATGGGGACCAATCTTGCTCTCAATTCAGCTAGGATCCTATTAGATTTTAGGCTACCAGGGATTGAATATTTTTTATAGTTGAGATTATAATACAGTAAAAGGAAATTTGAATACTGTGTTGGAGTCTAAAATTTTATATTTAATACATCTTATCTTGAAAAAAAAAGGGTAAACAATGGCTGGCATATTTTGAGAAAAATGCAGGTCCAGCCAGAGAGGAGGAAAAGTGAACCTGATTTAGCACTTTTTGTAACAAAATGTGCCTGATAGCAAACTTACAGAGTCTGCCATTGACGTGAACACCATCTTTTGCATATGAGCAAAATGAATTCATCTCCATGGATCTCTAAGATCAGCTTTTTTGTTTTTGGAAGAATGGGATAAATGTAGTCTGTGTAATTTTTCTGACTTGGGCTCACTATGAAAAAGAACAGGAGAAAAAAAGCCCATTCCAAACCATGAAAGTAGCTATTTATGTACCCTTGGCAAATCACTCCTTCTCTTTGGACTCAGATTCTTGATCTGCAAAATGAGAGAGTTTTGGCCCAACTGCCCAACATTCTCTATTATCTAAGATCAAAAGTGAATAAAACTGACTACTTTGAAGAGTGATATTTAATAATACAGAAGTTAATTATCTGAAATTAGAACAGGTGCCGAAACAACACAAGATATGTTGTCTCTTGGTTTTGGCTTTGCTAACTGTTTCTTCCAAGAAAAGATTATTGCAATAAATCTAAATAAATATTATGCTATATTTAAGGCTTAAATAATTGTTAATTGAATTTTTTTTTTTTATGTGTTCACCAAGGCAAGAAGACCTTTAAGGAGCTGAAAGTGGCTGGATACAGGGAAAGAGTTGGGGCCTTCCCATATAATACCTCTTCTCTTACAGGTAGCAGGTCTATAGGGCCATGTCTCCCAGAGACGAAGCAATTCCAAAAATAATTTGTTTATTCCAGAAATGTATCTTTACTATATACTTTATTGCTGTGCTTGTATATTGAGTATATCATTAAATAACTATATTTACATGAATGCAAAAATCCACTAGAATGCAAAGCCTGGTGTAAACCACAACTGCAAGACTGTACATGAAACAATGCCATGGAGAAAACGGAATGACAATCAAGACAATCAACCTTCCTGAGTTCTGAGCCCCAGTGGAAGTAAGCGCTCTGCAAAGAGGGACCCAGGAAGGAAGACCTACCCTTTGTCCAGGACCTACTATGGTCCATCAACTTTATATCTCATGCTAACTTCTAAATTTACACTGTGATATGATATTGTTGTGAAATTTTCACAGATAAAAAAGGAGTCAGGTTCAGAGACTTTTTGCAATGCCTGGGCTATGCAAACAGTTCTAATTCATATCCTCCTTCAGTAAGTCAGGGATGCATGTTGGGACATCTGGTGTCATCATCAAAAGAATGAACATACAGGGGTCTCCATATAACCAAATGATAGAATGGGAAAATGGAATAGTAAAGAAAATTATTAATCCAGGAGAAGGGGAGGAAAGAAGAGTAAAGGGAACACAGAAAAAGTGGAGGAAATAGAATGCAGAAGTGAAGTGGCCACTGTAAATCTAAATGCATGAGCAAATTTGCTAAATGTAAATAAAGGGAATGTTCCAATTAAAAGATGGTGATTCTCTTTTAATCAAGCCTGGGAGCCTATTTTGAGCCACTCCTGCTCCCAGGTCATAGGAATCCTTGGTGAATTGGAGGCCACAGGTCTGACAGGGGGAGGACGTCTGTGGGATGAAACCAGTGAGATGTTTGAGGAAACTGAGTGACGAAACTGAAACCACTGAATAGAAAAATGGGACACAGGTCCCCACAGGACCCAGTCAGAGGGTGGAGGTCAGCATGAGTACAAGCTTCTGAGCTGTGAACATACATGGCCCTGAAGGACACAGAAGGGCACAGCAGGAATCAGGGAGTACCCCTGCAGATGACATCTGATGTTTCCTTCTGCCGGGCAGCTCACCACTGGCTGTGCTCCTGGGGGCCGTTGGCTGTAAGCAGGAGCTCAGGAAGGGAGGCCCTTCTGGAAGAGACTGAGGCTGGGTAAAAAGATTCAGGACTCTGAAGCCCCCTGAACCAGAATGGGGAGTGATTTGGATACTTTCTTGTGCAGGTGTTCTTTATGTCAGCTTTTAATAAACAAGATATTGTTTATGATTGTTGAGGTGTCTGAAAAACAGCTAGATGTGGTACGTGGAAGACATATGAATCTAAGCACATAGGATGGTGCAGAGAAAAGGACAGAAAGAAGTTGTAATACTCATGCACCAATACAATACCAGCTGATATGAGGTACCCATAATAATATCAGACTAACTGGAATTTAAGTCAAGAAGTATTACCAGACGCGTTATGATAAAAGGTTGACATAACAATTCAGATTGTCTTTGCAGCTAATGATAGAGCCTCAAAATACATAAAATGTAGAAAGCCAATATGACAGAAAACTTTTCAGAAAGCACATCAAAAATCCCTAGAGAAGTGAGAGAATAAATTGACTCTACACAACAAAAGAGAAATTTTATGAAAGAAATTTTCCAATAAGAAAACGAAGAGCTCGGGGCACCTGGGTGGCTCAGTTGGTTAAGCGACTGCCTTCAGCTCAGGGCATGATCCCAGGGTCCTGGGATCAGGCCCCGCATCAGGCTCCCTGCTCGGCGGGAGGCCTGCTTCTGCCTCTCCCACTTGCCCTGCTTGTGTTCCCTCTCTCGCTCTCTCTCTCTCTCTGCCAATTAAATAAAAAATAAAATCTTAAAAAAAAACAAAATAAAACTGAAGAGCTCTTGGAAAGTCAACTGTAACTACTGTTGAATATAACTATGGGTGCATTGAAAAATGTAAATAAAGACATTTCTCACAAGTATTAAGAACTATCGAAACAATGGCTAATAGGAAGGAAAATTTAAGAAATGTAGAGATGCATCCAGGGGCCCAATATCCAATTTATGGGAATTCCAGAAAGGCAGATCCAAGAAAGAGTGTGTCCCAATTTCTGATTATTATTGACATCAGAGAACATTTTTAACACTAAAATACTTCATTTTCCAAACTGAAGTTGCACACCCAAGAATCTATCAGGATGAATGAATAAAGAGCACACTGAGGCACCTAATACGAAATTGGGAGAATACTTGAAAACCTTCAAACGGAGAAGAATATGATTGTTCAAGAACTAAAAATCAGAACAGCATCAGATTTCTCACAGTGGTCCTGGAAGCTGGAAGATAACATGGTAATGCCCTCAAAATGTAAAAGGGAGCAGTTTTCTGATTCAGAATTTCTACCCAGCCGAAACATCAATCAGTTGTGTGGGTAGAATTAGGGTATTTTAAGACACAGTAGTTCTCAGAACATCTATCTCCCGAGGACCCTTTCTCCTGTAGAGACTAAAAAACCATGTCCCCATAATTGAGGGTGAGTCTTGAGGAGGAAGACAGAGTCCTGGAAACAGTGCCCCCCACAGGAAAAATCTCAAAAGACATCTGAGTGGCAAGCCTGGAGATTAACCAGCCTGGGCCAGGAGGGTGTCAGGAGCCTGGGCAGGACTCATCACAGCAGGCTGATTCAACCTTCTGGGTTTGGTTGCATTTTCACCAGCACTCCAGTGACTTCTCAATGGAGAGGTTGGAAGAAATGCTGGAAATGAGCAGAGGGGTGAAAAAAAAAAAGGAAGAAAATTTTATCAACTCCAGGAAAAACAAAAGGTTTGTAATCACAGAAAAGGAAGGAAATGCAATCACCACATACTGCCAGGCTGAATCCAGTAAAATGGACCCAATCAGTTTGAGTGAGTGAATTGAGCTGCTACTGTGTTGCCCTGGATTCAAATGATGAAGATGAGAGGTGGGGAGGGAGGCAGTGTGAGGTAAATCTGTCTTTTCTGTGATACTGTCAAAGGAACATGCTTATTGATGCTTAATAGATACAAGAAATGATAGATGGGGATAAATTACAGAAAAAAATACTAAGAGTAAGGCTAAGATGGCTGGGTGTGCAGTAGAACCTGGCCACACTATTTGCCTCTTTAAAGGATATTGTATTTGTTTCCTGGGGCAGCTGTGACAGAGCGCCACAGCCCCACAGCCTGGGCTCCTTCAACATTTACTGCCCCGAGTCCTGGAGGCTGGGAGTCCAAGGTCCAGGTATGGGCAGGCCTGGTTTCTCCCAGGTCCTCTCTCCTGGGCTTGTAGACACAGTCCTTTCCCTGCGACCTCACCCGGTCATCCCTCTGCACATGTCTGTGTGCTGCTTTCCTCTTCTTATAAGTCACCAGTCGGATTGGATTGGGGTCCATGCTAGGGACCTCATTTTACCTTAATCACCTCTGTAAAGACCCCATCTCCAAATACAGTCCCATTCTGAGGCCCTGGGGTTAGGACTTGCACATGTCAATTTTGGGGGACACACTTCAACCCATAACATGTGTGTGCATGCACAACTTTAATAAAGTAAAAATCCGAATTAAAGTAGATGCATAGAGAACATACGTATTTACTAAAACACATCAAATTACACCCTTAATTATACCCTTGTATGGAAATCATACCTCAATAAGATTGATTTTAAGAGCATGTTCATGGGGGAATTTGGAGTACATTTTATTTGAACTAAGTACTATGTGAGTAATTTTCAGAGATACCTCTTCTTTGGGTTGTCATTGTTGAAATTCTATAGACTAAGAAAATTAACCCTATATTCCTGGTTCAATAACTGGAATTTTAAGGACCTTGTTTATGCCTTTTTATGCATCCTTGTTTACCACACACATGTTCTGAGCAGGAAGGAGGGCGACAGAGCCATGGAATTTATCATCTGGCAAGTACATCCCCAAGGAGACGAGGCAGATGGAAAGAGTGCAGGTGGCAGGGTAAGGCAGCCCCTCCGCACCGGTCCTGACCCATCTATTATATGCCTCCCACCCCTCGGCACTAGTCCCTGTCTCTCTCTCCCAGAATGACTCACGGAACAAACCGGATATCTCTCCTTCTCCCTTTCCATCAAGCATGGGTGATTGGGGTCACATCAGTTAGGATTCTTTGGAGTGTCCTTTCCATATTTCTTCCTTCTTCACTTCTCTCCTAGAATAATAACCCACAGCATAAACTCTGTGCAGCTCCCTCCAGATTGCCACCTGGATAACCCAGGATTGCCATGTGGTATTAAAAATATGACAGGTTTCGCTTATCAAAAATGTGTCTGGACAATGTTGATAGCCCAAAGTGAAGGAGCCGCGTAAACACTGACACCAAAGTTCAGCTTCCACACTGACATGGCCCGGAGTGTCTGCGAGGCTGGCTGTTTTCAACTGGAGAGTAACTAATGAAATAGTTTGGGGCTATAGGATCTCACTGTCAGAAAGAGAACAAATGTCAGAGCTTGTTGTTTTTTCTAGCTTAGTCATATGGAGTGAACTTGAACCGGCACTCCGACATTAGTTTAAGCGTGTTTATAGACTGACCAGGAGAAAAAAATGTACATAATAGATACGGTGCAGGTCACAAATATTTGTTCACGGACTTGCTGCTTAGGAAGGGCTTTAAGATGAATTCACTCTCCTGCCTTAATCCTTACTAACTTTGATTGAAGCAGTCACAGTTTTGAGTGCTTTAATCTCTGGTGAGTTTAAGAAGCATCCATCAAAAAACCACAGAATGGTTATGTTTGGTTACAGCTATTTTACTCATTTCATAAATGAGAATATCAGCTGGACATTGGCTGTTTGTAAAGCAGCGTGTTGGACATTTGAGACAGCACAGGAACACTAAGGGCTCTTTAGCTGAATTTACATTCTAATTAGCAATGTTCTTACATACATATAACACTATTATAAGGTAAAAAAACCAAACTGGTAAATATCAAAATAGCAACAGACAAAATGCTGGGAAACCCTCATGTAGTCAGTGACACGCTCTATTCATATGATCAAGAAGTAAAATGGTGCACAACTCCGTGACTGAGTCCCCATCTTATGTGGCCTTGGGCTCATTCAGAAATAACCGATGCCAAGGTCTGTGAACACATTAAAGTGCGTGAACACGCTGACTTCCTCTAAAGGAATAGGGGCATTCTGGTCTTTTCTAGCTCTCCCAGAGTTTCCATTTTCTTTGGAGATGTTAGATCAAATCTGCTAGAGGATAAAAAGAAAAAAAAGAAAAAAGGAAAAAAAACTTTCAGTTCTTTCTTTCCTTCTTCTTTTTCTTTTCTTTCTTTCTTTCTTCCTTCCTTCCTTTTTTCCTTCTTTCTTTCTTTTTTTTCATTTAGAAAAATGGCCAGCAAAGCCATGCTTTCTCTACGAGCAGCACACCTTCTGATGTGTGTTAAATGAGGCCGGTGAATTGGTGGGTACCCACTTTGCATGTGGCATGGATGCTGGCTGAGTCAGCAGTGGCCCGCTGAGTTCGGGACCCTCATTTGCACAGTGGTCAGGGCCTCCATGAGGAATAAGCTCATGCATCCATGTGGAACGGCTCCCCGGAGAACCTGGATCGTTGCAATCAAGATGCCTGTGTGGGGGCACCTGGGTGGCTCAGTCGGTTAAGCGTCTGCCTTCGGCTCAGGTCATGATCCCAGGGTCCTGGGATCAAGCTCCACATCAGACTCCCTGCTCCGTGGGAAGCCTGCTTCTCCCTCTCCCACTCCCCCTGCTTGTGTTCCCCCTCTCTCTGTGTCTCTCTCTGTCAAATAAATAAATCTTTAAAAAAAAAAAAAAAAAAGATGCCTGTGTGGTATGCCTGGTGCCACTTTTATATTTATGCACTGAAAATGAAATGAGGAGAACATTAAGTACTTCCTGTCTTGTGCACGGAGCATGTGATGGGTCATAATTGGGCAGACAGTCACATGATTCATGGCTTGTAATGCCACTTAGCAGGGCCAGCCACCTGGAAATTGTGTCACTGGAGTCTAAAGATCTGTGGGGCTCATCCCTTCTGGAGGTGACCCATACTGTGCTGAACTCTACAGCCTGTTTCTTAGGTGGTTCTTGTTTTTACGAGAGTCTCTAATTTCCTGTGACAGAGGAGAAAAATGTGGCCAGTTCAGGAAGGTACTGTGCTCTTAGGTGAAAAATCTTAGGTCTATGAAATGCTCTTCATTTAACAGCAAAGACCTCTGGGACACTGGTCCCTCAAACCCATGCAATTCCATGAAAGGCAGGTGCTTCACGCTTTTCCTTCTCTCGCTATCGCCATGGGTCCTCATTCCCACCTATGTTCCTTCATGCTCTATCCATGTCCCACCTTCTGGGCACGTGCTTTTGTCCAGCGAGTAGTCTCTGTCCTTTGACATGTAATTAATCTACCCTCCTGACTTTTCCAGTCCTGCACCTTCCTTGTTATTATGACGAATATCGAGGAAGTGCAAAAGGTGAGTATGCAAACATAGAGGAGGCTTCTCTCCCAAATGTGATTTTAATTTTTAACATCTGAATACACAACTGTTGTGTATTGCCTCAAAGAAATGTCAATTTGCGTAAGCATTACAATTGCCAATGTACAGAAGGGGAAACTAAAACACAAATATTTTAAGGTTTTTATCCAAGAATGATTTCATGATAAAGGGCAGACCCCAAATTTAAACTTAGAGCTCCCAGTTCTAATGCTTTTCTGATTGTGGCATTCTAGTAACCAACTTGCAGGATTCATTTCTCTGTGGGTGGACTTACTACATGATCCCATGTAAAATAAACATTAAGTGCCAAAAAATGCTAATCAGCCAATTAAGGAGCAAATTATTCATAGATGTGTTATACTTTCCAAACTTTAGGGCAATTACAAGGTTTAGATATAGTAAGATTTACTTTACATTCTTAAATAAACACTTTGGAATATAGCAGATGGTGTAAATTATTTAATAGGATAGAAGAAATGTTTTACAACTGAATCAAAACATATATTTTGATACTCTTAAGTTATTAGGAAGGAAATCCAATATATTAGAATCTTTATTTTATTATGTAGTTTTTTTTTTTGTCTCAAAATGTTTCAAAATAAGCATTGTAAATTAGAAGATTTTTAACTTTACAGAAATAAATGCAAAAATAATACAGAGTGCTCTCATATACTACACACTTGATTTCTTCTATTAATAACATCTTAAGGGGCGCCTGGGTGGTTGAGTTGTTAAGTGTCTGCCTTCGGCTCAGGTCATGGTCCAAGGTTCCTGGGATCGAGCCCCACATTGGGCTCCCTGCTCAGCGGGGAGCCTGCTTCTCCCTCTGCCCCTCACCCCACTTGTGCTCTCTCTCTCTCTCTGACAAACAAATAAATAAATAAAATCTTTAAAAAAATAACATCTTATATTGGTACAGTACATTTGTTGCAGTCAATGGACCAATATCAATATACTATGGTTAACTAAATCCCATTATTTATTCAGACTTCCCTAGTTTTTACCTAGAATCCTTTTTCTGTTGTGAGGTCCCATCTAGGATTCCAGCTTGATGATAAAGCAAGCCCATTTCAGTAAAAGTTCTAAGAGAAAATTATGAGTCCAAACTCCTAAGGAGATTATACTGCTATAGATTGGAACATAAATGCTCAAGAAGACAGATGATGAATATCCTTTAAAGTCTGTGAATCTGTAAATGTAAGCTGAAAAAATAAGGCTGCATTGAATTTTTATATTATTCTATGGTTACTGGATAAAAGAAAGCACAAAATCAATACTTTCACACTGTATCCAGTTCTTACTGTAATTTCTAGTTAGAACTTGATAAATAAATATAAGTGCTTTTTATGTCTAAGCTATTTGGAAAATTTATTTTAAAAACCTTATGTAGATACTGATTTAGATGAATAGCATCATATACACAATCCTTTATAGTACGTTTTTCCATTTGCAAAATTAATAGGGACTAAGATGAATACTAATTTGGAGATACTTGGTAAAATACAGTTCTTTCCTCCATTGAGATATGATTAATAATTATAATATGTAATGTCTAAATGCTGTCTAATGAGCCTGAAAACACTAAGTTAAACAAACATATTAACCTTGTAGTATGAGTTGGTTACCGGTCTATGGAACGAAACATTTCCCCATGATATATTCAATATTAATGGGATTCCAGGCCTTGGCTAAGACAAAAACTTTCTCTCTTCTTTTTATTTCTTTCAACAGTGGCTACCAGTGCACATTCCTTTTTTTTTTTTTTTTTTTTTTTTAGTTTAACAGAAACTATTTTATTCTGAGCAAAAAACTATATGACAGTTTATGGAAGGGCATCTCATGGCTGAGAGCCATTTGGACTGTTGATGTGCAGGAGTCATTTAGAGAGAGAATCCAAAAGGAAGTGAAGACTTTTTCCGTCATTTATTTTTTTAAAAGATTATTTATTTTAGGGAGAAAAAGAGAGAGCACCTGTGAGCGGGGGAAAAGGCAGAGGGAGAGGGAGAGAGAGAAAAGCAGACTCCTTGCTGAGCGCAGAGCCTGACGTGGGGCTCCATCTCACAACCCTGAGATCATGACCTGAGCCAAAATCAAGAGTCAGATGCCCAACCAACCGAGCCACTCAGGTGCCCCAGGTTTTTCCCTTTAAATCTTGGTCTAGGGTTGTTTTCAACCAATCTTTTGGTTGCACGCACAATCTTTTCAACAAAGTTTTCTTCTTTGGGTGGTTATGTTCTTCATGAACCTCAAACAAATTTGGAAATAATTCTCCTTGGCATACAGAGACCAGTCTAGCAGGATAACCACTTTTCATTTTGTATCTGTACCTGCACAGGGACAAACCATCTGGAGAAAGAACTGGCATAAAGCCAGGCCGGTCTCCTGTTACATTCAATTTAGACAGTTTTTATATGATGTGAGTTGCGTCTGAGTCCCTGACCACCCTCAAGTCACCGACTTTTAGTTCTGAAGTGCATCACAGTTCAGGTACTGACGAAATATACATGTTTACCTGTGGTTCTGATTTAAGTTGTTCATGTCACTCAATAGAAAAGAATAAAGGCAGAGTAAACTCAACCAAATGTCTAGCATATTCTGTGCATGCCATATGCTACAGAGTGAAAAAATACATCCTTTTTCTGCCACTGTCCCCTTATAATCTCGTGAGGAAGACGGACATGCACACAGACAACAGCAATGCAAGGCAGAATGCGATTCCTCGTCCTCCGTGAATGCATCGTCTCGTGACTGTATCTGTCATGATTTTAGTGAACACGATCATCATTCCTACTGAGGACATTGCTAGGACTTCCAAGCTGATTTCTGCTGGAATCCTGGCCCCCTTCAAATTATCTGCAAGAATTACACTTTTAGAAGACAAGCCTCGTCTTGCCTTCCTCCTGATTGTCAACCTCCTGGGTCTGTACCTGCTTTAGGATAATGCGAGGTCTGCTATAACTGCATCCCCATATCCTATGGCCTCTGCTCTGCGATGGCTGTTTCCCCAGCCACAGCAAGCTTCTTCCCTATCCCAGAGGTAGTCCTAACACACACACACACACACACACACACACACACACACACACCCCTCTCTTACGGAGCAGCCCTGATTTTCCAGGATTGAGTCACTTAATTATTTGTTCACACATCTCATTCATCTTCGTATGCTTTCCAGGGTCCAGAGTCTTGTCTAGGGAAAAGTAAGTTTTTAGTAGTCTATTATACAAATAATTGTCCTAATAAAAATGTGAACCATTACAGAGGTATATAAAAATAAATTATTTTTACAACTGGGGTTAAAGAAATATTTATTGAAGGTGATGGTATATTAATTTTGCCTTGACAAAAGAATAGGTGATTTTAAAGGCGAAGATGAAGGAATGGAATAGAATAAAGCAAGGGCTTGCCAAGGAAAACAGACCAGGTCCCATTTTCTCTTCTTTCAGACCAGGGATCCCCCTGACAGGTGTAAGTACAACCAACAGTCCCAGCTACAGTCCTGTGCCATGTCTGCAGACAACCCCCTCAACTGCCTCCTGAAAACCCACCCTCTTCTCCTAACTTACAGAATCCTGATTTTGTCCCTGGCAGCAAGGTGGCTAGCTAAACATTTATATTTCCTAGATTCTTTTGAAGTTACTGATGATCATTTAACCCACTTCTAGATAAAGAGGCATACATAGAACTTGCTAGACTTTCTGAGAAAAACGTTGCTTTCTGGACATAAACGTTGCCCAGTCTTTTATTTCGTGCATCTTCCATCTCTGGCTAAGCTGTAAGGACCAGCTCTCTAGCGGTGATTGTCAGAGCATGGCAAAAGATTATGCAAGAGGTCTCAAGCATGAGTTGAGAAAATGATGTAAACAACAACCTATTTGCAGGTTTCTTGGTGTTAAAATTTAAAAATACAGCCAGATTTGCTTAATTGACTCTTTGCTTCTCACAGCTAAACACAGTCCATAACTGGAACAAGACTATAATGGATATTGCCGTGGATTAAGCAAAAAGAAATGTGATACTTTCACATTATCAGCTGTGCTGATAAGGTAGAGATGTGTGCAGCAATTTATAATCTTACTAATAGCCTTGTGACTGTCTTAGGTGCTGACCAAACAGCTGCTAATGTATGTGAAACGCATAGAAGTACATCGACAAAATGTACCGATGATTGGTTTGGGCTCCAACATCAGGCTAATTACACATTTAAAACACAGTATCCACATAGTTGACCCTGAGCACCCTCTCGCCCAAATCTGTAAGATTTGGTATAGGCTTTTGACATCTCTCTCTGAGTGGATGAATCAATATGGAATTTTAATAAAAAACTGGATTAATTATAAACCAACTAGTCAGATCCCTCAATTTTGTGGCATATACTTTTTGAAGAAAATCAAAATACTACAATTATGACACTTACATGATATCCATTTTTAATGGAAAAGTCAATGAAAATTATAAAAAGTCCAGGAGATATTCTGAAGTTGGAAAATCCCTAATACCATACTTTATACTGGATCATTAAAGCCAACATTTAGAATTACAATATGGTGGGGAAAAATGGAATTACAACATGGATTCCCTAATAGGAATTGTTGGCAAGATAGACTGATACATTTAGGGGGATTTTTACATGTTTTTCTAAGATTTAAATCAACAATATTTTTCTATATACCCTTAATTGAACTGTAAAGAGATGAAAAGCAAGGACGTTCTATGATTGAGGCAGAATACCTTTGGCACACATGGAACAGAGCAAGGCAAGTGGATGGAGGCTTGATGTGAATGCAACATTTACCAAAGCACTGAAGAAAGCAGAGGGCCTGATCCACCCAACTCACACATATATCCAGTAAAAACGGGAAATACGTCCCTTCATCTGAGTCCATCATGTGCTTCTCTGTCCTTTCTAGAGATGCTTCCCCAGGAGAACTTACCCTCAACCTTGTCTGGCACCAACAGGACCAGCACAGAGTCTCAGTTGTTTTTATTTCATAGCTGACTCGGCACAGACAAGAGGCTTTTCTATGTGACCTTCTCCACAGTGAAATTCTCCTTTTGCCTTTGATAAACCAAGGTCATGTGGTGACCATGTCAGCATTCAAAACAATACAGGGGGAGAAAATAATGTTTAGATGAACCTCTGGTCAACCTGAGCTAGTCGCGTTAAAAATGAGATGTAATCCACATGTCTTTTAGCAGAGAATAATTTACTTCAATGTAATTACTTCTTACTACTATACTTCAAGATTTCATACTTTTAAAAAACTGTGATCAGGAATTTACCCTTGTCCAGAAAGATATGGCATTTGTCTCTGGCTCCTGGGAGGTATCTTCTAAACCCCTGGAGTTCCCCAGATGATAGGACTGTTTTTGTTATTCGTGATGGGCCCCTCAGACCATGCCTGAGAGTCTAAAGTAGGCGGTAACTCAAGATTGGTGGCTGGCTGTGCCAGAAAGACCCCATATGATTTAGCCTGAGGATTTGGGGGTCAAAGGGTGTAAGTCAACCCAGAGACTGAGTTCAAGCACTCAGACCATCTATTAATCATGTCTACATAATGAAGCCCCAAGACAAGCTCTGGACTCAAAACCTGGTGAGCTTCCTGGGTTGTCAATCCTCTCTGCGTATTTGTCCCACATCCAACATAGAGGCTGGGAGAGGAAGGTGGGGGGAAGACGCCGTGAGAACGATAGAAGCTTCACATTTGGAACCCTTCTGGATCCCTTGTATGTGTGTCTTCCTGTGGTGGGTTCTATTTTGTGTTCTTTCCCTGTAAAAAGCACAAGGTACTGATAACAGTTTTCTATGAGTTCTGTGAGTCTTACCAGCAAGCCAGTGAGCCTGAGGATGGTTGTGGGAAAACCCACACTTGGAGTTGTGGTCAGGAATCGTGGCAGACTGGGCGTCTGGAGGGAGGGGTCCTCCACGTCACAATGTGGCTGACTCTAGGTAATACCTTTGTTTAAAGTGAACACATTCCATTCAACATTACAGCTGTTGATCTACCTGACGTAATACATCTTTACTTAATAAAACGAATACACTCATTTTGTCATGTCCTCCAACAATCCAGAGAATTTTATACTCTAATTTTGTCCTACATCTGTCCCATGGACAGCTTGATTCATCTGAATTCTATTTGGGGAGAAGTTAATTCAACAATTATCATACAGAGAATGCGGTCGTGTTTGAAACTGAGATTTTTCTCCCACAGACGGGATCAAAATGATGGTATGAGACACCTCAGTTTTCATGGAAACTGTGTCTCTTAGATGCTGAGCGTTCGGTCCATGACAGTGCCTTGCTGATTTTCACAACTGTAAGAGGAATGCAAGAAATGGAGACCACCTGAGGTTTTCCCAGAAATGTCTATGTTCTTGTGATATTAACACATTTTTAAAATTCTGGCTTATAATGTAATAAATGTTGCAAAGTCCCAGGGACTCCGGGAGGGGTGCAAGGACTAAAGCCGGAGCTTTGACCAAGGTCCCGCAGAAAGGGACATCCCCAGACGCAGTGGATACTTGTGCTGTGATGCCCCTGCCCAGTCATTCTGCAGCTGACCGCAGAATAACGCAGACAAGCATGCGGGCTGACCTGGGAAGAGCATGGTTACAGCGGAGACTCTGCTGGTAACTCACCACGCTGAGACTCATAGAGACGCTACTTCACTCAATCCAAGAGCAAGAAGGGAAGTATTATGCAAGATTGATATTATCCCATTTCACATTTAAAGAGGTTAGTTTATTCACCCAGTGTCACAGGATTCAAATCCATGTCTTTAGATTCTGCGTCGCCAGCTTCTTACACTACACCGTATTGCCATCAAAGTTTGCTTTGTAAATTCCTCACTTTCTTTAACCTCCTCGCCTCTTTCAGAGTACCATATTCTTACCTCAGTTATCATGATTTATTTTATCATATTTTATTTATTTTACCATATTTTATTTAATTTTTTTCATGTTGCTTCTTTGGGATCCTCTCACCAGAAGAAAAACATATTTATGGGCACCTGGGTGGCTCAGTGGACTAAGCATCAGACTCTTGGTTTCAGCTCAGGGCGGGATCTCAGGGTCATGAGAGGAAGCCCCGCGTAGGGCTCCGTGCTCAGTGGGGGGTCTGCTTGAGATTTTCTCTCTCTCCCTCTCCTTCTGCCCCCCTGCTCATGCTCTCTTTCTCTCTCTAAAATAAATAAATAAATCTTTAAAAAAAGAGAAGAAAAACATATTTCTTTTGTAACTAAAACCTTTGGATTGTTCATTCTTGTGAGCCTCAGACAGCAGTACAAATACATCCCTCCTTCAGGGGATTTCCATCACTGTGGCACCTGTTTAGAGATATTTTGAGACATGAATCTTCCTAATGGCCCTAAAACCATCCCCCATATAGTGAGGCACATGCTCCCTTTGCGTAACATTACCCAGCCGGCCGTTCCGGGGTGTTTGGTATGTAGGACCCTGTCTTCATGATAACAGATAGCATAACCATCTGAACTAAAAGAAAATTAAATCGATAAGCATTTTACATGGGAAACAGGCAGTTCAGTGCTTGATTTGAATGTGCGAAGCACTCAACGCAGAGGGAAAATGTTAAGTACGTTTTTAAAAAGCTGTCACAGTGTCATCAGAACAGGCAATCCCGTGCTAAGTGCAATCAAATCAGACTCAAGAACACATATCAATAAACTGCTAAACTAGAAGACCAGTCTGTTAGACACTCCACGCACATCTCCGCTCAAATGCCAAGTGGGTGTGGTTGTGGGTATTCGATTTCTCCCAGTGACTTCTATTTCCGAGGGCCACCTTGTGTTTGCTCCGTCTGCAGAGAGATGCACTCTGCCCGTGGGTGGACGATTGCCTCTGACTGTCCGTGACCATGCCGGCGCCCCTTTCTCTGTGCTCCCCTCTGGCACAAGGGTTCGAGAAATGCAGCCTCTGCCAGCTGAGTTAATGGTTCTATCCCCCCAGGAGAACGCCAAGATGGGAGAGACTCAGAAGCCACGTTATTTCTTTTTCAAAAACATGAGTGCAAAGGACAAGATTCAGCAGACCTGAGATTGTGCAGCAAGATTAGGTTTTTCCCTGCAGAGCTGATCTGCCCTTAGGGCACCATGCCTGCCATTTTCTGACCCTGAAAGCCACATCGTAGGGCGGTGCCTCATATTCTTTCCGATTCCCCATCTCTTTTATAGGTTGAATAATCACCACATTCCGTCCTGCTCAAAATATCGAGCAATTTTCCTGCCCTGATACAATGGAGCCATCGACCTTGAACCCCCTTGAATACCCTCAGGATGATCATTGTTGATGGCTGATTGTTTCATTTACTTAGTGAAATTCCTTAATTTGAGTTAATCTTAAAACATTTTTATTTTTCAGTAAAGTTCTCATGGCTGGATAATGACTGTTAAATCCACAGGGTACGGGCGCCTGGGTGGCTCAGTCATTGAGCGTCTGCCTTCGGCTCAGGTCATGATCCCAGGGTCCTGGGATCGAGTCCCGCATCGGGCTCCCTGCTCTGCGGGGAGCCTGCTTCTCCCTCTCCCACTCCCCCTTCTTGGGTTCCTTCTTTCACTGTGTCTCTCTCTGTCAAATAAATAAATTAAAAAATCTAAAAAAAAAAAAAAAATCCACAGTGTAAGCCCTGAATGAAATCAGTTTCGGTGTAAATGAATACCATAGTAAAGGTCAATAAAAATGTGTGGATCTTACAAAGATCCCCTTGAAGTCATCATTGTATTCATTGTGAAAAAGGAGGTATCGGTGACCTGATTCGACCCACGTGCGCCTCACTTAGCTTCCCTTCCGTGATCATCCATCAAATGGGTGCATTTGGGAATGAGGAGACGCAGTGGGGATAGCATCACACCACCCCCCGGGGTGGTTTCCTAGTTTGACTCCAGCGGAGGCCCTTCCGTTTTAAGGCTGTCTCACTGCACTCTGAGACTTTACTTCGCTCCACAGGCTTTGGCTGAGGACGGGTCCCTGAGAAGCAGAGTGTGACGTGGGGATATTTGTGAGAGTCATACAGGGGTGAGTGCTCCAGGGGAAACCCGGAAGGAGTGAGGGAAGCAGGGGAGAGCAGAGGAAGGAAGCAATCCCACTATGGTGGTCAGAGGTCTGGTCTCTGCCTGAGCCCACAGGGAGCACTGGGGTGTCCACGGGGCACCGCTGTCCCCTCTGATGCAAGGGGGCTTGCACACCCTCCTCTCAGTTCACTGTAGACATGGGATGGTCCTGACTGGACCCTCCCAGGCATTTCTGGGGAGGCAGCCCGGCCCGGGTGAGGGTAAGTCCTGGGAAAGCAAGAGTACCCTACACGCGCTGTAGCCAAGGGTCTGAGGTCGCGGGCTCCTAAAAGGGGTCGGAGTAGGTCAGCAAGAGCAGCTGCTACGCAGCTCACTGTGTGCTGTGTTTGTACGGTCTCGGAGCCAACAGGATGCCAAAGAGACACACCGATGAGTCCCCGATTCTCTTTCCCCAACCGTCCTGCTTGTTTTGAGTCTTTTTCTTTTTTTAAAGATTTTATTTATTTGACAGAGAAAGCACAAGCAGAGGGAGAGAGAGGGAGAAGCAGGCTCCCTGCTGAGCAAGGAGTCCGATGCGGGACTCCATCCCAGGACCCTGGGATCATGACTCGGGCCGCAGGCAGACGCTTAAGGACTGAGCCACCCAGGCGTCCCTATTTTGAGTCTTTTATGTATCCATTTTATTGAGTTTTTTCTCATCCCGGATTTCTTCATGTGGATACAAAGAAATACAAATATGTATTCATTTGGATTTTGCCCTTTTTGTATATATGCATGATATACAATGGTGTATGATGTAAGAATTCGTTGTATGCGGTTCTCTACTTTGCTTTTCTCACAAATACAGACTGGACATCTCTCCATACTGGTACGTAGAGATAATCCTTGTTCCTCCAGAGAAATGCATGTGAGAAATGCAGAGATATTCATGTGTTGATGAAAATTAATTCATCCAAGCAGTCACATCTTCCTAGGACCTCACTAGGGAGACATTAGCTAGTCCATGCAGATAGAGCTCCATTTCTTTGGACATGCCATTAAATTAATGCTACTTTATTAGAGATGTGGTATCAGTGAATCCACCAACACATGGAATAACCTCACAACACGTGTGAGGTGTTAGCATCTGATCCGCCCGATGTGTGCTCTGAAAAGTCAGAGGCACACACTGTAGGCATACCTATGAAGAACATTCTCGTTTTAGATTTATTTATTAATGAAACTCCTAATAATGCCAATAAACTTATACAATTCAAAAATAGTCCAACAGATGGACTATGCAACAAAGGAATAAAAATAACTGAAAAGTCATAAAATGTCTCATTGTTCTCTACTATGAATAAAAATACGAATTCGGAAACACTGCAGCATGCTCATTTCATAAAAAATGATCTGATTTATGTCAATTTAATGCAATAGTAGTCTGATTGGCCTGCATCACATTATATTAAACTTAATTTGTATCTCTGTCAGACCTTGAAGAAATCAACTCTTGGCAAAAGCTTAAAGATTAAGGGATATTTTATGATATATCATAATAGAACACCTGATCTCATTGGTTTCTTATTATGCCACCATAAACCAAATTCCTATTGATCACTGTGCAGGTGAAATTCAGTGCATTATTTTCAACACTTATTCCACAATGAATAAGACATCTTGACCTCTGAAAGAAACAAATATACTTTATTTGTATTTTTATCAGAAACTGCTATGTAGAATATGAACGGTAGTAATAACAATGATGATAATTATAATCATAATTACCAAATGATAAAGAAAAACCCACATTTGTGCAAAATATATCTAATTGGAGAAGCTTGAATTACCAACACAAGCCAAAAGGGCCCCTTACTGTTTGGGCCATGACAGTGTCCGAAGGACTTCTGCCTGTGAAACTTTGTACTACCCATCCTCCTCATGACCTCAACGAAGAGACCTTCATGTATGCTTGTCTCTTGCCCAAGCAGATTAATGAATTCAGGATAGAATATGTCCCTGAAGTGATTTGCATGTATTGATTACATGTCATGAATGAAGTGCTAGAGGTGAAATTACTAGAGACACAGGAAATGGGGAAAGCACAATTGTAACCTTTGTTTAAGTAAATTACTGGGTGATTCTTCGTGGCATGCGATGACATGTTTTCTATTTACCCCAGTAGCTTCATGAGCAGCGAGAGGACATGGTGCAGCCACTGTGTTCCTGACCGACTCCAGCACCGCTCAGAACTCTGGCTCTAAAATTGCCCCGTTACCTTAATCGAACTCTATGATGAATGAACAGTCGCCAGTTGCATGATTAAAGCACATATTTCAAAATGGAGATTGGTACTGATGTTTGCAAACAAAACTGAAGAGCCACGAGAAGATGGGGGTCGAGACGGCACAGCAACGTCCAGGAGGATAGGTGCAAAAAGACCCACACGCAGTCCCAGAGATCAGCAGAAAAGAAAAATATGGACTGCACCTAAGTGAGGCCAAGTGTTGGCTTAACTTGGAAAAAGAATACATCTCCGTAAGTGAAGGCAAAGAGCAGTTCTATTAAAGTTTATGAGGTCCTGGCGCCTGCCTCCCCACGACGTTTATCCCAAGTCACCAAGGAAACGCCCTGGTTACCTCTTAGCAACAGTGCATACCCCACCCCAGCATTTACCCACCCTGTGGCCGTCCTGCCATGCCATGCCATCTTAACTTCCTATTTCTTATTTAGGTAAAAAATAGCCTATGGCCCAAGACTTCCCAGCACAAGGGCCTTGCATCCCTAAGAGGGCTAAGGGCTTTCCAAGGATCAGATCTGGTCATGGACTAACACGCCAGGACATGTCATCCTATGACTCTATAAGACCATGTATAATAGAGATGACAGAAGCACCCAAGAGGAATGTGTCAAAGGCATCAGCAAGCAGACAACGCGGACATCAGGAAAAGAAGTCTAGTGTCACACTCTCAGCAGTAGTGGCTGTACCAGGAGACAGAACAGAAACGAATTCGAGTTGTGTGGAGTATTTTCAACATGGAATTCTGTATAAGAAAGTCTCCTGAATTTCAATTAAAAGGATAAATTAAAACAACAACAACAACAAAAGTCCATCGCCACCTAGAGTCTGATACCTCCGTGGTTTGACATGCTGCCAGATGAGAAATTCAGATGGCATTTAAGTAGTGTAAAGTCAGGGACGTGGGGGACTGAGCCTGCACCCCGATGGCAATCTAGCACGTCAGCCCATGTGAATTTCGGAAATGAGAACAGCATGGAAGCACCTTAGTTTGTCCAGATTGCTACAACAACATACCAGAGTCTGGGTGACTTGTAAATAGTAGACGTCTTCTCTTCACAGTTCTGGAGGATGGCCATCCACAACTGGAAGAGAGATCTCATGGGACCCCGACCATAGTGGCCCTCTGACCTCAGACTTCCAGCCTGCGGATTGTGGCATGTGTAGCGGGGCGAGAGGCCTGGCTAGGGTCTCTTATAAGGGCACTATTTCCATTAATGAGGGCCCCACCTCATTGCCTAAGCACCTCTGAGAGGCCCTGCCTCCTAACACACACTGAAGGATAAGTTTCAACATATGAATTTGGGGGACACAGACCATAGCAGACATGAAACTCCTGGATCAGAGACAAAGGATATTGTTGCTCATGACACAGCAGGTAGCCCGAGTTTCATGTTCATGTAGGTGCCCTTCATTCCCAAGTCAAATGCAAGCAAGGATGAGTGGCCAGGTGGGTGCTGCACACACGGTGGCCCTGTGACATAGCTGGGGACCCAGGCAGAAGCTCTAGAAGGAAGTGTAAAATAAATTTGGGAACTTTCCAAAAATCTAGTATAGCTAAAGTCTCAAGAACAAAAATGAGGTTATAGTAATGCGCAGCATGCAGCTTGTAAGAGTCAAATAAAACTTAAATACTGCATTAGTAAAGGCCATGCTCCAACCACATGCGACATACCTGATCTTAAGGTAGGAGACGAAGCCAATGGAGTTCAGGTGAAAATGTAGAATGGAATCATAGGGATAGAATGAATACGGCATGGCATCACTATTTTATGTTTTTTTGTTTTTATTTACTTTTACATATTGAGTAAAAACATATTAGGTTCAAGTGAAGAAGGTAATCGGCATATGATTATGAGATAGAGGTAATCAGAAATAGATAATAGGATGGACCAGAAACCCCAAGAACTATAATTTTTCTAAAGAGTTATGGTTCACATATGGAGCAAACTGTGCTGTGGCTCGGTTTGAGCACTCACTGATGCTCAAGACAGAAAAGTGTATTTGAAGCCTCTCTTCGTGGCGGCTCACAGATGGTGGCAGCGGAAGCTCAATTATCAACCAAAGCTTGTGCTGTGCTAATAGTATCAATGCTGTCTATTGATTTTTTTCCTTTGAAATTAATCTATAGATAAAGCATGCAATTTCTTTTTTATTATAAAAATAATACAAATGAAAGTAACTGTGAAATTCAAAGAAAAATCAGCAGTTAGTTAAAAGTGAGAAGGGGGAAAAGTTGATAAGAGTCTCATCGTACTCAGGAATCAGAGCTATTGTCTGAAGCTCATGAAAGAAGATGTGGAGGTTTAAGAACATATTATAAATTATGAACAGATGAAATGTGAACAACTGAAAGTAATTATATAGTTATGTCGTGAGGAATGCAAGAGAACGGGGAAGACAAGAAAGAGGTGTGGGCAAATTACTTTTTCATCAACCAGAGAAAGAAATCTATAAATAGAATTGAATTACAAAATAAGCACGAGTGCGCAGGTGGTAAGCCACGTGTGAAATCTCCAGGAGACCGCCCCCGGAGGCTTGGTCAGTCATGGGGACCCAAGCCGGAAGTGTGGGTTTCAGTAGGTACTCTCTGTATCCTTTGATAGTCTAGTTTTTCTTAAAGAACAGAATTAGAAGATGAGATGTTTCTGAATATGATATCACTAATTATTGAGAAAAGGGCCAGAAATGGGGTGAGGGTCTCAAAGTGAGGATGGGCTTTCTCCCCCATGATCATTCTGAGAACTCGTGAGAGAGGGGAGATTTCTCTGGCCTCGCCTGCTCGTTGCCTCCTCGAGAAGTCTTTGATTCTGTCTGGAATCTGCCTTTTTCACACACTTTGGGGGGATTTTGCTTTCACAGCTCATATGGTGACAGCTATAACTGCACCCAAGCTCGGTGATTCCACAGTAGGTGAGAAGTGGGCTTTCACAACCATCCTGAGGTGGTGCCTAATTGGACTGAGATGCCTGGAGATAGAGCCCTTCAGGAAGATCGAGTCTCTTGTGTTTTCTGTGAGTGAAGTTGGGTCTGGGAAGGAAGCAGAAGGGTTGGGTGGTGCGCTTATTTCTCTCTCAGCCCACAGCTGCTCTTCAGTTCATTGTGTTGATTATAAGCAACATTGACAATAATCATTGCGCAGAAGTGAAAGTAATTCATACTAATCTGTGCCATATGGATAAACTTTTTTTATTAGCCATGGATGACAAGACCATTCAGAAGACGCTTTAGCAGTTAGATTTCATCAACTGCACAAAGACACAGACGAATGCTTCCCCAAAGGCTTAGTCTATGTGATTAATTTTCCTGCCCTAAGTGTGTGTCTGTGTGCGTGTGTCTGTGTCTGCTGGACGTGTGGAGAGAGAGCCCCTCTTCTGCTCTGTGAAATCCTTCTTTCCACTCCTCTGCTTTTCGTGTCTTCCCGAGGTCAACCTTCACATTCCTAGAGGTTTGCTCTCTCCAGGCGGTACTTTGTTCCTGCCCTTGGTCCTTGAAGGACTGTTGAATCCTTGTTGGTTATTTTGAACTTGCTGGATGCTCTCCAACCTCCAACTTGATAAATAATGAGTCCTTTTATGTTTCATGGTAGAAATCAATAAGTAGCACTTTAATTGCTCAAAGGAAAAGGAAAAGAAAGGGAAATTGCAAAGGAACTTAGGAAAGGGTTAATTTCTGCCTGTTTGGAAGAGAATGAGAAAGAGGCTCCCCCAGGGCTTGTGCTTCCTCTGAGTGGTATTGAAATGTAAGCAGCAACCAACAGTCTGGTTAATAACAATTCATGCCACTGTCAATCTTTTTGACCAATGTCATCAATATTTTACACTGCAAAATAACAACAATTAAGAATCAGGACCGGGAGAATCACTTGGGGGCAAACGTGTTTCAAAGGCGACGGTGAAATTGATGACGCCAAGCCAGTGCTTCCAATAGACGGTCTAGAAAAGGTTTGCTGTGATTTTTTTTTCCCAAACAGTATGAATCACCCTTAGTTATTACAGAGGGATGTGATGTATAGGAAAGATACCATAATTCCAGTCTGTAAAACTCAGATAAACGTGATTCCAGGTCAAGTAGGCACGCCAGGGGTAATTCGCGTACTCAGGACTCACGTGGATGAGGTGCTAAAGAAATGAATTCGAAACTAAAAACTGAATTAAAGAGAACCTTAGCAAATTTCTACATGATATGCAAGCTAGCTTGCAAAGAATATCAAAAAAATTAAAAACTCCATTTTTCCCCTCCCAATTCAACTTTTGTAAGTTTTTTTTGAAAGTTGTTTTTTTTTAATTTATTTGAGAGAAAGAGAGGCAGGCGTGCAGGAGCAGGGGGATGGTGGCAGAGGGAGAGGGAGAACCAGATTCCCTGCTGAGCAGGGAGCCCTATGTGGGACTAGATCCCAGGACACTGGGCCGAAGGCAGATGCTTAACCAACCGAGCCATGCAGGTACCCCCAACTTTCATAAGTTTTAAGAGAGGTGAAATTAACCTTTGTTTTGTTTATCCAACTTCTTAATGAAAATGAAAGCAGTAAGGCATCAAAACCAAAATTCCATTTTATTTATTACGTGAGCTTGAGTTGAGCTTTTACCCATTTTCATCTCATTTCAGGTTCAGATTTTAAGCATTAGTTTTGAAGGTTACCAATCAGACATGGTCAAAAACATACCTGTAGTCAAAGCAAAGTCAGGGCTAATTTACCCAGCTGCAGCCAAGGGAAAAGGACACCTGTAGAATTCAAGAGGGTCTCAGTACGGGGGATTTGGGGAAGAGCCTCTTGTAGGATGGCCTTGAAGGGGTTTGGGAGGTGGGAGTTCTGGGTTGGGTGTCCTCATGAGGCAGCAGCAGGTGACTGGGTATCTACATCTATCTTTGTCCAGGGGTTGGGAATGGTAATGCCGGTCTGGAGTTGTGTTGGTAAAGAAGCACTGACACTCAGGACATATGGGTTGTTTCAAAGTTCTGTTCCTTTCGTTAATGTTCTGATAAAAGCACTGTTTCTGCTAAAAAAGAGAAGAAAGAAAGAAAAGAAGGAAAGGAAGAAGAAAGAAAGAAAGGAAAGAAAGAAAGAAAGAAAGAGAAAGAAAGAAAGAAAGAAAGAAAGAAAGAAAGAAAGAAAGAAAGA